>NC_087171.1:2086087-2333587 GCF_035594125.1 Scylla paramamosain | reverse complement strand
ATATATATATATATATATATATATATATATATATATATATATATATATATATATATATATATATATATATTTCTGCCCAGAACCATGCCAAGTCTGTTCTCCAACTAGCCAAAAACTCCTTCATTAACAGAAAGTGTCAAAACCTTTCAAGATCTAATCCCCCCCATGACTTCTGGCATCTAGCCAAAAATATTTCCAATAACTTTGCGTCTTCTTCTTTCCCTCCTTTATTTCAACCAGATGGCACCACTGTTATCACATCTATTTCTAAAGCTGAACTCTTCACTCAAACCTTTGCTAAAAACTCTACCATGGACGATTCTGGGCTTGTTCCTTCCTCTCCTCCACCCTCTGACTACTTCATGCTACCTATTAATACTCTTCACAATGATGCCCTCACTGGCCTAAATCCTTGGAAGGCTTATGGACCTGAAGGGGTCCCTCCTATTGTTTTCCGAAACTGTGCCTCCGTGCTTGCACCTTGCCTTGTCAAACTCTTTCAGCTCTGTCTGTCAACATCTTCCTTTCCTTCTTACTGGAAGTTTGCCTACATTCAGCCTGTTCCTAAAAAGGGTGAGCATTCTAATCTCTCAAACTACTGTCCTATTACTTTAATTTCCTGCCTATCTAAAGTTTTTTAATCTATCCTCAACAGGAAGATTCTTAAACATCTATCACTTCACAACCTTCTATCTGATCGCCAGTATGGGTTCCGTCAAGGCCGCTCTACTGGTGATCTTCTGGCTTTCCTTACTGAGTCTTGGTCATCCTCTTTTAGAGATTTTGGTGAAACTTTTGCTGTTGCCTTGAGCATATCAAAAGCTTTTGATAGAGTCTGGCACAAAGCTTTAATTTCCAAACTACCCTCCTACAGATTTTATCCTTCTCTCTGTAACTCCACCTCAAGTTTCCTATCTGAACGTTCTATTGCTGCTGTGGTAGATGGTCACTGTTCTTCTCCTAAATCTATTAACAGTGGTGTTCCTCAGGGTTCTGTCCTGTCACCCACTCTCTTGTTATTCATTAATGATCTTCTAAACCAAACTTCTTGTCCTATCCACTCCTACACTGATGATACCACCCTGCACTTTTCCATGTCTTTTCATAGACGTCCAACCCTTCAGGAAGTAAACATTTCATGCAGGGAGGCCACAGAATGCTTGACTTCTGATCTTTCTAAAATTTCTGATTGGGGCAGAGCAAACTTGGTATTGTTCAATGTCTCAAAAACTCAATTCTTCCATCTATCAACTCGACACAACCTTCCAGACAACTATTCCCTCTTCTTCAATGCCACTCAACTGTCCCCCCTCTTCTACAGTGAACATCCTCGGTCTGTCCTTTACTTATAATCTGAACTGGAAACTTCGCATCTCATCTCTAGCTAAAACAGCTTCTATGAAGTTAGGCGTTCTGAGACATCTCCGCCAGTTTTTCTCACACCCCCTGGATGCTAACTCTGTACAAGGGCCTTATCCGTCCATGTATGGAGTATGCTTCACATGTTTGGGGGGGGGGGTTCCACTCATACTGCTCTTCTAGACAGGGTGGAATCAAAAGCTTTTCGTCTCATCAAGTCCTCTCCTCAAACTGACTGTCTTCAGCCTCTCTCTCATCACCGCAATGTTGCATCTCTAGCTGTCTTCTACCGCTATTTTCATGCTAACTGCTCTTCTGATCTTGCTAATTGCATGCTTCCCCCCCCCTCTTGTGGCCTTGCTGTACAAGACTTTCTTCTTTCTCTCATCCCTATTCTGTCCACCTCTCTAATGCAAGAGTTAACCAGTATTCTCAATCTTTCATCCCTTTCTCTGGTAAACTCTGGAACTCCCTGCCTGTTTCTATATTTCTACCTTCCTATGACTTGAATTCCTTGAAGAGGGAGGTTTCAAGACACTTACCCTTCAATTTTTGACTACTGCTTTGGGCCCTTTATGGGACTGGCATTTCCGTGGGCATTTTTTTTATTGGATTTTTGTTGCCCTTGGCCAGTGTCTCTCCTACATAAAAAAAAATAAAAATAATATATATATATATATATATATATATATATATATATTATTGTATTGAGTTTGTCCTTGTGTCATTTCAGATGTGAATGCTCCTGTTCTCCAGAAGCAAGCACAAATATTCTTCCTGAATGCTGATGGCTATGTTGTTTCCCTTTACAGAAATGTCTTATATAACAAATCAGTAAGTAAACAATATATATGTCTACTTTGACTATTTCCTAATAGTTTAATCCTGTTCTAGTCACATTCACTAGCAAGTAGCTAAACAGAACGCCTTCATTTATTGCATTCCCTTTGCATTCTGAATAGAAAAATGTATTTGTCATATCCTTATTTTTAAAATTGTTTTAGATTTACTTTCTTTCCTGGTTCTATTTTTTTCCTGTGATGGATTATTGTGTATGTTAGGGTGCCCAGTCTCCATGGCAGTGCATGTGGAATGCTAAGGTGATTTTTGGCATAGTTTGTGGCTGAAACATGGCATGTGGGTTGACTTGATTGTGTCATCAGAATGTGTTGGCTTACTTGATCACCAATTATTGTCAAATAATCAGAAACATTATCTTAATGACAGCTAGCAGTCTTGTGAATGCATGAGTATATTTCTATGACATTTTGAATAACCTGATCACTGCTGATTGTTGTGAACAAATAAACAAAATTACTAAAAGTAAACAAAGTAACTCCATATATGATGTGCTCAATTAAAGTTTTTAGCTTTAAAATCACCATAGACATAATTTTCTATGGCAACAATTTCATGAATATTTCAGTGCCTTGTCAGAATGTTTCATGGTTCTTGATTACACCTGTTCTGTCAGTCTGTCTGTCTATCTATCTTTCTATCTATCTATCCATCTATCTATCTGTCTGTCTGTCTGTCTGTCTCTGTCTCTGTCTGTCTGTCTGTATCTATCTATCTATCTATCTATCTATCTATCTATCTATCTATCTCTATCTATCTATCTATCTGTTTATTTATCTATCTATCTATCTATCTATCTATCTATCTATCTATCTATCTATCTATCTGATACCTCACTCCCTGTGAGAACATTTCCCAAGGCAGTGACTGCTCCTTATCCAAAACATTAACTGCATGGTCTTAACCAGCATCTCTTTCACACATGTACTCCCCTGCCCTTCATTCCAAGCAGCCTTCTTTTCCAATTAGCACTTTCAGGTTTACTAGTCTACACTTTCCTGGCAAACTTATTACTCTTCATCCTCTCAACATGACCCTGCCATGTCAATGTGTTCCTTGCAACCATTCAACCACTCCACAGTTTACACTGCTTACACAGGTGCTCATTAACTTACTTCTAATATAACTTTTTATTCTCATTGAACTTTTCATGAATCTTCCTACCAAATTTTCACCTACTTCTGCTTTCTCTTGTCAGCTCCTTCACATTCTTATTTCAAGCTTATACTCTTTTCTTCTCATTTCATATCTATGGTACATTTTTCTTTCTTCTTCTTCTTCTTCTTCTTCTTCTTCTTCTTCTTCTTCTTCTTCTTCTTCTTCTTCTTCTTCTTCTTCTTCTTCTTCTTCTTCTTCTTCTTCTTCTTCTTCTTCTTCTTCTTCTTCTTCTTCTTCTTCTTCTTCTTCTTCTTCTTCTTCTTCTTCTTCTTCTTCTTCTTCTTCTTCTTCTTCTTCTTCTTCTTCTTCTTCTTCTTCTTTCTTTCTTTCTTTCTTTCTTTCTTTCTTTCTTTCTTTTTTCTTCTTCTTCTTCTTCTTCTTCATCTTCTTCTTCTTCTTCTTCTTCTTCTTCTTCTTCTTCTTCTTCTTCTTCTTCTTCTTCTTCTTCTTCTTCTTCTTCTTCTTCTTCTTCTTTCTTTCTTTCTTTCTTTCTTTCTTTCTTCTTCTTCTTCTTCTTCTTCTTCTTCTTCTTCTTCTTCTTCTTCTTCTTCTTCTTCTTCTTCTTCTTCTTCTTCTTCTTCTTCTTCTTCTTCTTCTTCTTCTTTCACAGCCTTTTCAATTTCAACTGTCCACCATGCACTTCTCCTCACTCCTATTTCCCAAGCTTTTTGTATCCTATCACTTCTGCTGGTACTGTAGCCTTTATGACTTTGAATACATTAAACATCTTTACACTTGATTTTTTCCCAGTTGTCATCTTAGCCTTTCAAGCTTTTACTTATCATAATCCTCTCTGTGTTCCTTCTTATATAGTCTTTCACTAGTCACTATTGAACACATTTTCTCTCCACTACCATTTCTACCACATTCTCATCAGTCTCTCATTCTTAACTGCCACAACATAGTGATTTGAGCAAGTAAATATCCCTCTCACTGCCTTGTCATCCATCACATCTTTCCTTAGTCTTTTACTCTGTTACATAGTCATGATCTGCTCACCACTTTTATCCCTTCTACTTCCTCTCACACCTCACTCATTTCCATTAATGCAGTCATTCATTCCCAAACCTTTCATGTGTGTCTCCTGTCCTTTTGCTACATCACTTGTTACATCAGTCCTTCCCTTCCTAACATGTTCTATTACCTTTCCTTTTTCCCAGCTGAACTCGTGTCATTTATATTCATTGAGGCCAATCTCAGCACGCCCATGCTTCCCCTTCTTGAGGGATGAAGTGGAGCCTTCCTCTCTACCCAAAAATTGCAGTTTTCTCTCTCTTTTATGTTTTTTAGATTTTTTTAACTGTTTACTGTGAGTTTCAATTAAGAGTAGGCTGAACCTCATCACCTACATATATATTTATCAGTCACTCCACCATGCTCATTGTAAGAAATTAGATGTTTAACAACAATTATTGATATATATATATATATATATATATATATATATATATATATATATATATATATATATATATATATATATATATATATATATATATATATATATATATACACACACACACACACACACACACACACACATACATGCTTACATATATTTATTAAGTTATTGATGTATCATCACTAGGTTGAAATTAATGGGGAGCGGGATGTGATCCAGCGTGCCATGTCAGCGCCCCACAAGAAAAACTGGGCCATTGTTCTGCTTGGAGGTGGACATTTTGCTGCTGCTGTTTTCAGAGGTGTGTTACTCCTAAGTCACTGTAAGGAAGGTGAAGTAAGGTAGAAAAATTGTAAAAAAAAAAGTATAGTAACAATTTATCTTTAAAGAATGAAGTAAATGATTTTGAAGAAAGAAATGGAATAAATATTGAGCACCTGAAGGAGTCTATGATAAAGATATACATAATTATATAGTTCTTGTTTGCATCTGAAAGTTTGTTGTATTTGATATGTGTCAGTGCAAGGTCCTAATCAGTCTCATAGCAGTTAACCTCAGCTGGTTTAAATCACTCAGGCTCCCAGATATCAGTAATGTGCCACCCCCTATATATCACTTAGTTCCAAGTAACTTACCCATTGTCTTTGGTTCCTTTGCATGCTTAGGCTTCTGTGATGCATTATTGCCTTAGCACCATGTTAGAGTAGGGGGTTCACCAGAAAAGGCAGGTGCTGCCCAAGGATTGAACTCAGGACCTTCCACTTGCCAGGCAGACGAGCTAACCATTACACCACGATTGCCCACTGGTGACAATCCTCACAGGTGAATCACTCCACTGGATACTATTCACTGCATCATGTTAGAGTAGGGGTTTCTCCAGAAAAGGCAGACACCAGTTGGGGATTGAACCCAGGACTTTCCACTTGCCAAGTAGATGTGCTAACCATTACACCATGGTCACCTTCTGGTGACAATCCTCACACATCATTTTTCTCATCTCTTTCAATGCCATTTTCTCATCTTTTAGTGTTTATCATATTTTGTATCTGGAACTCCCTGCCTACAAAGAGGTTAATCAAACAGAGCAAAAGGTCCACCAAATTACACATTGCAAACCAAAGATGAATCCAAATGAATTTCATAACTTTACTAGGCAGAAGAGAGTGATTACATCTAGTATTGGACCAATTCTCAACTAAAATGGAGATTCACCAATGATGAGGAAATTAGTAGCATTCTTAACCCCTTCAATATGCTGATGCCTACATAGGTATCATGAAGCACCAGTGGCATATAAAATGACGCGTACGTAGGCATCATAGTTGGATTCTATTTTAGTTGTTGTTGAGCGACTGTCTTGACAGTCTATGTATTATGTCCTTGAGGTTCTATTGCTCCTCCCACCCTCTGGCTGAATAACTGTAAACAAAGGGTAGTGATAAACAGAAAAGCATCCAAGTGGGGTGCCACAGGGATCAGTCTCAGGACCTGTTCTCTTCCTTGTTTATATAAATGACATAGATGTGGGTATTACCAGTATAATATTAAAGTTTGGTGATGAGTTTTAATGCAGGTAAGTGTAAAGTGCTTCACATAGGATATTGAAACAAGAAAGCAAGGTATATGGAGAGATTTCAGATAGAATAATAAAAAAAACAAGATAAGTATCTTGAAATCTCCCTCTTGAAAAAGTTCATCATAAGAGGGAAGAAATACAGAAGCAGGCAGGGAGTTCCAGAGTTTACCAGAGAAATGGATGAATGATTAAGAATACTGGTTAACTCTTGTATTTGAGAGGCATACAGTTAGTGATATCAGAGGAGCAGTTAGCATGAAAATACCAGTAGAAGATAGTAAGAGCTGTAACATTGTGGCAATAAAAGAGAGAGGCTGAAGACAGTCAGTTAGAGGAGAGGAGTTGATTAGACAAAAAGCTTTTGATTTCATCCTCTCTAAAATAATAGTGTGAGTGGAACCCACCCCATACATGTGAAGCAAACTCCAATTCATGGACAGATAAGGCCCCTGTACAGAGTTAGCAGCTGAGGTGGGGGAGTGAGAAAAACTGGCAGAGACAACACAGAATGCCTAACTTCATAGAAGCTGCTTTAGCTGGAGATGAGATGCGAATTTCCCAGTTTATACTATAAGTAAAAGACAGACCGAAAATGTTCAGTGTAGAAGTTGAATGGCAATGAAGAAGAGGGGATAAATAAATGGAACGTTGTGTCGAGTTGATAAATAGAGGAATTGAGTTTTTGAGGCACTGAACATTACTAAGTTTCCTCTGCCCCATTCAGAAATTTTAGAGAGATCAGAAGTCAGGTGTTCTGTGGCTTCCCTGCATGAGTTGTTTACTTACTGAAAGATTGGACATCTATGAAAAGATGTGGAAAAGTGCAGGTTGGTATCATCAGCGTAGGAGTGGATAGGACAAGAAGTTTGGTTTGGAAGGTCATTCATGAATAATAGTCAGAGAGTGGGTGACAGGGCAAAACCTTGAGGAGCGCCATTGTTAATAGACTTAGGAGAACAGTGGCCGTCTGCCACAGTAGTAATAGAATGGTCAGAGAGAAAACTTAAGATGAAGTTACAGAGAAAAAGATAGAAACCATAGGAAATTAGTTTGGAAATCAAAGCTTTTGATATGTTTAAGGCAACAGCAAAAGTTTCATCAAAATCCCAAAAAAGTGTGTGTATTTTGTTCTCACATCTGATGTGATGCAGTGCTGTGGCTGTGCAGTACCATCAAATATACAACTGTGTGTGTTTTACCTAGTTGTATTTACCTAGTTATATAATATAGTGTTTGAGCAGGGCTCATAGTATGCTGTCTCCATATCTATATTTAACCAGCATTTCCTTAAACTTATACACGTTTGGTGCTGTAACAATATCCTCATTTAGACCATTCCAGATATCCACAGTTCTGTGTGGAAAACTATACTTCTTGATGTCCCTCAAACACTGACTCTTCCTGATCTTTGAGTGCCCTCTTGTCCGTCTAGCTTTATCTTCTTCCAGCAGCACCAGATCCTGCTTGTCTATCTTCTCAATGCAGTTAACTATTCTATATCTCCTTATTAGATCTCCTCTTTCTCTTCTAACTTGCAAAGTTGGCAGCCCAATTTCCTTCAACCTCTCTTTGCACATTAGGTCTTTCAGCTCTGGTACCATCCTTGTAGCTGCCCTCTGAATTCTTTCCAACTTCTTTATGTCTTTCTTCATATGCGGAGACCACACCACTGCTGCATATTCCAGTCTAGGACGTAGCATAGTGACTGATTTTTTTCATCATAGTCTTATCCATGTAATGAAATGCTACCCTAATATTTGTTAACATCCTGTACATCAAGCCAAATATCTCATTTATATGCCATTCTGGGGTCACCGTATCTTGAAAAACCACTCCTAGGTCTTTTTCCTCCTTGCTCCTTATTATTACTTCCTCCCCCATTTTATAGTCCCATGCAAGTCTTCTTTTACTCTTTCCCAATTCCATCACATGGCATTTCTTAGCATTGAATTTTAGTTTCCACCTCTTGCTCCACCCATAAATCTTGTCAATATCTCTTTGCAACGCCATACAATCAACGTGGCTCTTTATTACTCTTAACAATTTTGCATCATCAGCAAACAGATTAATATAACTGGTCAGACCCTCTTGCATATCATTGATGTATATTTGGAACATAGTGGGTGCTAACACTGACCCCTGTGGTACTCTGCTTGTTACATTACTCCAACTTGAACAGGTGTTCCTGATCACAGTTCTCATTTCTCTATCCTTTAAGTAGTCTCTCATCCACTTTAGCATTGTCCCTCTCAGTTCTCATATATGTTCCAACTTCCGCATTAGTCTTTTATTTGGAACTTTATCAAAAGTTTTTTTGATGTCCAAGTACACTGCATGTACCCACCCATCTCTGTTTTGTACTTCATCTATTATTCTTGTATAGAAACTTAGTAAATTTGTCACACATGACCTTCCTTTTCTGAAACCAAATTGACCTTTCCTTCTTGCTGGAAGTTTGCCTACATTCAACCTGTTCCTAAAAAGGGTGACCGTTCCAATCACTCAAACTACCGTCTTATTGCTTTAATTTCCTGCCTATCTAAATTTTTGAATCTATCCTCAACAGGAAGATTCTTAAACATCTATCACTTCACAACCTTCTATCTGATCGCCAGTATGGGTTCCGTCAAGGCCGCTCTACTGGTGATCTTCTGGCTTTCCTTACTGAGTCTTGGTCATCCTCTTTTAGAGATTTCGGTGAAACTTTTGCTGTTGCCTTGGACATATCAAAAGCTTTTGATAGAGTCTGGCACAAAGCTTTGATTTCCAAACTACCCTCCTACGGTTTCTGTCCTTCTCTCTGTAACTTCATCTCAAGTTTCCTTTCTGACCGTTCTATTGCTGCTGTGGTAGACGGTCACTGTTCTTCTCCTAAATCTATTAACACTGGTATTCCTCAGGGTTCTGTCCTGTCACCCACTCTCTTCTTATTATTCATTAATGATCTTCTAAACCAAACTTCTTGTCCTATCCACTCCTACGCTGATGATACCACCCTGCACTTTTCCATGTCTTTTCATAGACGTCCAACCCTTCAGGAGGTAAACATATCACGCAGGGAAGTCACAAAACGCTTGACTTCTGATCTTTCTAAAATTTCTGATTGGGGCAGAGCAAACTTGGTATCGTTCAATGCCTCAAAAACTCAATTCCTCCATCTATCAACTCAACACAACCTTCCAGACAACTATCCCCTCTTCTTCAATGACACTCAACTGTCCTCCTCTTCTACACTGAACATCCTCGGTCTGTCCTTTACTTATAATCTGAACTGGAAACTTCACATCTCATCTCTAGCTAAAACAGCTTCTATGAAGTTAGGTGTTATGAGACGTCTCTGCCAGTTTTTCTCACCCCCCAGCTGCTAACTCTGTACAAGGGCCTTATCTGTCCATGTATGGAGTATGCTTCACATGTCTGGGGGGGTTCCACTCATACTGCTCTTCTAGACAGGGTGGAATCAAAAGCTTTTCATCTCATCAACTCCTCTCCTCTAACTGACTGTCTTCAGCCTCTCTCTCACCGCCGCAATGTTGCATATCTAGCTGTCTTCTACCGCTATTTTCATGCTAACTGCTCTTCTGATCTTGCTAACTGCATGCCTCCCCTCCTTCCGCGGCCTCGCTGCACAAGACTTACTTCTTTCTCTCACCCCTATTCTGTCCACCTCTCTAACGCAAGAGTTAACCAGTATTCTCAGTCATTCATCCCTTTCTCTGGTAAACTCTGGAACTCCCTGCCTGCTTCTGTATTTCCACCTTCCTATGACTTGAATTCCTTCAAGAGGGAGGTTTCAAGACACTTATCCACCAATTTTTGACCACTGCTTTGACCCTTTTATGGGACTGGCATTTTAGTGGGCATTTTTTTTTATTAGATTTTTGTTGCCCTTGGCCAGTGTCCTTCCTACATAAAAAAGAATAAATAACTTTGTTCTCTTCCAAATATTTCACCCACTTTTCCTTGATCACTATTTCACAGATATTGCCCACAACACTAGTTAGCGACACTGGTCTATAATTTAGTGGCTCAGTCCTCTTTCCTCCTTTGTGTATTGGCACTATATTTGCTCTCTTGCACTCTCTTGGTACTCTTCCCTCTATCAGTGAGCTGTTAATCACATTCCAAATTGGCTCCACCACTTGTTCTCTACATTCATTTAATGTCCAACCTGACACTTCATCAGGTCCCATTGCTTTCTTGACATCCAACTTTTCTTACAATTTGCCAGTTTCATGTTTTTTGCACCAAGACTTCCTGTAAACCCCCCCTGCCTCACTTCCTCATTTGGTTCTGTAAAACCCGCTTCCACTTTGAACACAGACCTGAAACTCTCATTCATAATTTCACTCATCTCTTTTGCTGTTTGATATATCTTTTCTCCCTTTACTATGTTGTTACTAATGTTAATGTCATCTCTCCATTGATATATCTGTAAAAAAGCTTAGGCTCTTCTTCACACTTCTTTACCACATCCTTTTCAAATTGTTTCTCCTCCTCTCTTCTTATTCTAACATACTCATAAATTGCCTCCTTATACTGCTCTCTGTTATTTTCATTTCTTTGCTTCTTAAGTTTTTTGCAAGCTATATCTTTTCTTTTCTTAGGTTCTGCACATCTGGCATTATACCAAATATGGTTGCTCCTCCTTACTTTATATACAGGTACATACTTCTGCACACCTTCATTGTTCTTTTTCAGAAATGTTTTGTATTTCTCTTGCACTGTCTTGCCTTTTATAAGTCCTTTCTGATCAATACTCTCAAAGAATTTTCTTAACTCTGTAAAATTTGTCTTTATGTAATTAAGTCTCCCATTTTTATAATCCTCCTTAAATGGTATAAAATTTGTCTTTGTGTAATTAAGTCTCCCATTTTTATAATCCTCCTTAAATGGTAGAACCTCCCAATCTTGCTGTACCACTTCTAACACCACATGGTTACTTTTTCCCATTGGGCTTAAGTATTTAATGGTTGGACTGGGCTCCAGTTTTTTTTTGTGAATACTAGGTCTAGCATAAATAGTTCCTTCTCCCTTCTGTATCTTGTAAATTCCTCCACCCATTGGTCCATTGTATTCACCATAGTTAACTGTAGCATTTCTTCACTCCACGGTCTAGCATTTCCATTAACTTCCATGTCCTCCCAGCTTACATTTTTGCAGTTAAAGTGTCCCACTAGTAGTATTGTACTGTCCTTCCTTATCTTGTTGTCTAGGCACTTCAACACTTCCTCTTGCTTTTCTTGTGTCCCTCCAGCCTCCATGTATTAGTCTTCAGTGGCACATACGTTAATATGATCCTCCTCCTTTCTCTCCCACTAGTCTTGATTGTTATACCTATAACCTCCATCATGCCATCTTCATATTGCACTTCTTCCACATACATATCATCTTGAACATTATCACTACTCCTCCTGCTCCTTTTCCTATTCTATTTCTCCCCCAATAATTATATCTCTCTTCCTTAAAGCTTAAGTGGACTTCCTCTTTTAACTTTGTTTTGGTTAGGCACAACACATCTGGTCTATTTTCCTTTAGGTAATCTCTCATTTCCAGTACACCTAAAAGTAACCTGTCTGTGTTTGTATACATTTCTCTTAATGTACTACTACTCCCATCACATATTTCTCTATCTGCTGCTGTGGTTCTTTCATTTCTTGTTCCCTTCCCCTAATATACCATTTCCTTAGTCTCATATCTAGTATGCTCCAATAAAATTTCCTTTTCTTGGTCTGTCCTCTCGTTTTTTCCTTGGCTTAATTTTTCAGATCCCTCTCTTTTTTCCTTTCTTCAAAGTTCATATCTCTTTTTACCCAATTATTCTTATATTCTGAACTATTAGCCAGCTTCCTGGTTCTTGCTAGGATCTCCTCTACTGCATCTTAGGATCTCATCCTCACTTTTAACAGTCTTTTACCTCCTTCCCTATATTTTCAAATTCTTTATGCTTCTTCTATTTCTTGTTCCAGTCCCTGTTCCTCATCTTGGACCATTGTAATAGTTTTCCTTACCAACTCCTTCTCTTCTCTCTCTCTGACAGACTTTACTGGGTTTTTCTTCTCTTGCAGTCCGGAAAAGGCCATACATTTCTTATCCACTGTGTCTCTCACCAAAATCTCCTTTTCTTTACTTGAATTACTGTGTCTGGTCTTTTCCTGCATTTGTTTTTAAGCACTGTGAAGCTCACTTTTTCATCCTCATGTTCTTTCTTCCAGGCATTTCTGTTCCTTCAGTTTGGTTTCACATACTGCCCCTTCCACTTTTCCTGCACTATCCTCCACCTTTTCTTGCAGCCTCTGCAGAGTTACTTCATATTCATTACACTTAGTCTTGAGAGTCTCATTTTCTTTCTTTAGTTCCTCCATTGCCTCTTTCATCTCATTGTTCATCTTTAGAGCACTCTCACATTCACTATACTTCTTTCTCAATTCTTTGTTTTCCATAATAAGTTTGTCCTACTTTTCCAGGATGCCAGAGATCAGTTCCCTCATGCACCTTATTTCTTTCTCTACACTAATTATCCTCCTCATATTTCCTTTCTCTTTTCTGAATCCTGAAAAATCCCTCTCTCCACTTGCCTCCACTAGTTGTCACAAGCCCACAGGGGTTTCAATAAAACGCACCCTCTGTCTCACCTCCTCACTTGGTTTGTTTACAAACGCATCACGACCGGTTGCACCACCTAGGTCTTCCTTTCCTTCCATTTCTTTTAACCTCAAAATACTCCTTTAGGTATTAAATTTGAAGACATGACACTCTGTAACCCCCTCTCACCCCTGCATATACATTACTAGGCCTCGTTTTGTCCAGATCCAGTAGCTTGTATCTTCAGCAGCTCTAGCACCCGCATCCGAACAGCTGGCTGGTGCACACACACACATACACACACACACATTAAGGGTAATCAATTATGTAGGAGTGTATGTGCCACCTATGACCAAAGCTTGGCTAAAAGAAGAGCACGAAGAGATGTTGGTAGATTTGTTAAAAGGTCTTGAAAAGATAGTAATGGAAAGTAGTGATATAGTTATTGTTGATGATTTTAATTGTAAGGAGATAAATTGGGAGACATTGACAACTACTGGAAGCAAGAACTTATGGAGTAATAGACTATTAAACTGGGTGGTGGAAAACTTGATGACTCAGTGGGTTGATTGTGACACTAGATTTAGTGGAAGAGATAAAACCATCAAGACTTGATTTAGTGTTTACTAAAGACATGGAAATTATTGAAACTATACACTATGATAGCCCTCTAGGTAAAAGTGATTATATGTTGTTGGAATTTAATTTGAAAAATTAAAATGTAATCAATGATGAAAATTATAAGGTGAAAAGATTTAAATATAGTAAAGTTGACTTTTAAAAATCAAGAAAGTACTTTGTTGCCATGAACTGGAAAGACTTTGAAGATGGAGAAGACGTTCGGAAAATATGTGATGAATTTATAAGGATATGTAATTCTGCTGTGGAGGAGCAAGATGCAGAAAGGGTAAAGAATGGTTCAGTACAAAATGCAAGGAAGCTAGAAATTGTAAGTCAAATGCTTGGAATAGATGGAAGAAGAAGAAAACTGAGACCAGATAGCAGGAATATATTGATGCTAGAAATAAGTACATTGTGGTAAAAAGAATGGAGAGAGGAAACTATGAAAGAAACATAATAGATAAGTGTATAAATGAACCCAAACTGTTCTTTAGACATATTATTGGGAAGATGAAGAAGAAGGAAGGTGTATCAAGATTGAAAGTTGAAGGAAAAATCTCTGAGGATGCACAGGACATGGTGGAAGTCATGAACAATAGTTTCAGATTGGTATTTACTGTGGAAGGGGAGTTTGATGCTGGAAGGGATAAGTTGGTGAGGAATATACCAAGTACAGTCCCAGTCAGTTATAAGGAAATACTTAAGATGATAGAAGAACTTGATATAAATAAAGCAACTGGTCCAGATGGAGTATCAAACTGGATATTGAAAGAATGTAGAGAACAACTGGCTGATAAAATTCAGTCTAGTGGTGACATCACTATCACAGGGAAGAGTATGAAAATATTGGAAGAGAGCAAATATTACACCAATATTCAAAGGAGGAAATATGGAAAAACCCACTAAATTATAGACCAGTGTCCTTGACTAGTGTTGTAGGAAAACTATGTGAAAGAACAATAAAGGAAAGATGGATAGAACATTTGGAAAGAGATAAAGTTTTGGTAAATTGTCAATTTGGATTTAGGAGGGGAAGATCATGCTACATGAACTTATTGTCCTTTTATTCAAGGGTAGTTGATGTTGTGCAGGAGAGAGGTGGATGGCTGGATGGTGTCTACTTAGACTTGAAGAAAGCATTTGACAAAGTACCACACTGAAGATTGCTATGGAAGATAAAAAATTATGGAAGAATTGGAGGAAGACTGCTGGAGTTGGTGGAGGATTATCTGGATGATAGAGAGATGAGGACTATAATACAAGACCAAAATTCATCTTGGATAAAAGTAACTAGTGGTGTCCCACAGGAGTCAGTGTTGGGACTGATAATGTTTGTAATATATATGAATGACATAAATGAAGAAATAGATAGTTATATGAACTTATTTCCAGATGATGCTAAGCTGATGAGAAGGGTAGAAAATGTAAATGACTGTATGGTACTGTAAGATGATTTAAATAAGATAAATAGATGGAGTAAATCTTGGCAAATGGAATTCAATTTAAGTAAATGTAAAGTAATGGAGTTTGTTAAGAGTAAGAAGAGAATACAATATCATTATGAGATGGATGGTGTGAAGTTAAAGAAATCAAAAGAAGAAATGGATTTGGGAGTAAGAGTTACTGAAAATTTGGCTCTGGACAGATACATTAATAAAATTACTGGAGAGATGATGAATTTGTTAAAAAGAGTAAAAATGGCATTCTCATATTTGGATGAAAGAATTATAAAAAATTGTTGATTTCCATGATAAGAACAAAATTGTAATATGCAGCAGTGGTGTGATCTCCTCATACAAAGAGGAATGCTGTAAAATTTGAAAGAGTACAAAGAGCAGTCACTAAGTTGGTTCCAGAGTTGAGCAAGTCAACCCATGAAGAGAGATTAAAAATGTTGGAAATTCCTACCCTTGAAAACAGGAGAGAGAGAGAGAGAGAGAGAGAGAGAGAGAGAGAGAGAGAGAGAGAGAGAGAGAGAGAGAGAGAGAGAGAGAGAGAGAGAGAGAGAGAGAGAGAGAGAGAGAGAGATTTGATAAACATTTATAGAATGATAAATGGTATTGAAAATGTGGACAAAAAATGTTTTATAAATTTAGACACAGAGTACAAGGGGACACAGCAAGAAGCTGAAGACAGCTAACTGTAGAAGAGACATCAAGAATTATAGTTTTCCTCATAGAAGTGTGAGCAAATGGAATGAACTCAGTGAAGATGTTGTCAGTGCTGTAGCTGTCCATGCTTTTAAGACCAAACTGGATAGATATAGAGATGGGATATTGTAAGATTACTTCCCTCCCATAAACCACAACTAGGTAACTACAACTAGGTAAATACACACACACACACACACACACACACACACACACACACACACACACACACACACACACACACACACACACACACATACACACACATGCGCACATTTGTGTGTGTGTGTGTGTGTGTGTGTGTGTGTGTGTGTGTGTGTGTGTGTGTGTGTGTGTGTTTTGTTCTTTCTCTCCCTCCCTCCCTTTCCCTTTCCTGACCTCCTCACCCTTCCCTCCCTCCTTCCATCAATGTCATCCCTCTCCACCCCCTCCTCTCTCTCTCTCTCTCTCTCTCTCTCTCTCTCTCTCTCTCTCTCTCTCTCTCTCTCTCTCTCTCTCTCTCTCTCTCTCTCTCTCTCTCTCTCTCTCTCTCTCTCTCTCTCTCTCTCTCTCTCTCTCTCTCTCTCTCTCTCTCTCTCTCTCTCTCTCTCTCTCTCTCTCTGAGAGAGAGAGAGGGCAGGGGTGGATGGGTGGATGGAGGGAGGAAATGGGGAGGGAAGGAGGGAAGGTAGAGGAGGAGAAGGGAAGGAGGGAAGGGAGAGGAGAAGAAGGGAAGGAGTGAAGGGAGAGGAGAAGAATGGAAGGAGAGAAGGGAGAGGAGAAGAAGGGAAGGGAAGGAAATGAAGGGAAAGGGAATGAAGGGAAAGGGAATGAAGGGAAAGGGAATGAAGGGAAAGAGAAGGAAAGAGAGAGAGAGAGAGAGAGAGAGAGAGAGAGAGAGAGAGAGAGAGAGAGAGAGAGAGAGAGAGAGAGAGAGAGAGAGAGAGAATTTTATTATTAGTAACAATATCTATGCTTATTGTACTACTGCTTCAACTCCACACTTATAGGCATAGGGTTACAGGCCTAGGCATTTGTACTAGTGCTGCATTAGACACACACTAATTATCAATTCTTTCAAGAAAAAAGTGTCTAATGTACTGGCAAATATGGTTGGTATTTATTAAAATATCACTGCATTATTGTATTTGTATGTTATAACAACCATGCATTGTTGTGTATGCTATTGTATATGGAGTTAGAGGCAGGTTTGTTGGAACAAGGGAAGAGTTTTCATGTAAATAACAGGGTATGTGTGAGAATTGGTGATGTGAGTTCTTCCCAGCCAGAGTAGGTTTCCGTCAAGGTTGTGTACAGTGACCATGATTCTATGTGGATATTGTGGTAAATGCAATGAGAGTTCCAGGCAGAGACCTGAGTTTGATCAGTGGTGAGGTGTGGGTATGGGATCTAAGTTGACTGATATTTGCTGATGATACATCTCTGGTGGCTGATTCAGAGAGGAACTTGAAAAGACCAGTAGAGAAGTTTGGGTGTTTTTCCAGGAGGAAGCTGATAGTGAATGTTGGTAAAAGTAAAGTAATGAAATGCTCAAAAAAAGATAAGTGGTGGCAGGATGGATAAGACAGGGAACAGGTGGAAAAGGTGGGTTGTTTCAAGTATTTTGGCTCAACATTTACAGTGAATGGAAGAGTTGAGACAGAGATGAAATATAGGGTGAAAAAGTAGGAAAAGTACTTGTTGGACTGAGAAAATTTCTTAAACATAGGACACTGGGTATGAGTGTAAAGAGACGGTTATAGGAGAGATAATGTTGCCTACTGAGCTGTGTGGTGCTGAAACATGGAACATGGGAGTAGAGGAGAAAAATGGTTGCATGTGTTGGAAAAGAAGTGCTTGAGGAGTATGTGTTGAGTAACATGGAGTGACAATAAAAAATGAGGAGGCAAGAACTGGTGTTTTGAGGAAGTTGTCTGGAAGGACAGATCAGCATGTGTTAAGATGGTTTGGGCATGTGGGAAGAATAGAGGACAAAAAAAACTAGTAAAGAGGATAATGAGGTCAGATGTGTGTGGTGAAAAGTTAAGAGGAAGGCCACACCTGATGTGGATGAACTGTATGAAGAGAGCACTGAATGAGAGAAAAATTACTTAACAGCAAGCAAGAGTGATTGTGTGTGATAGAGGTGAATGAAAGCAACAGTGGTGAGTGCACAAAAATGACACTCTTATCGATCTATGGGAAGAAGTGTGGGAACACTAAGGATTGTAGTTGGTGTGGGGATAGGCAACAGTCTCATTATGAATGGACAAGGGTAAACCATTACATGCTGTCAACAGGGGCTGACAGGACTAAGAGTGTGAGTATGTGGTACTTTGTTTGGGCCACCCTGTGTGGGATTGCTTCTTTGTATATAGATAGATAGATTGGAATTATTATTATTTTTTGTAATTATTATTATTATTATTATTATTATTATTATTATTATTATTATTATTATTATTATTATTATTATTATTATCATCATAAGCAACAGCAGCAGATGCATAAAGTTATTAGATATAGATCACTTGGAATGAATGCAGTGATAGAGTTGTGTGAGGGATTAACTATACTTTCTGAATTATACAGGGATGAAATTAGAATATGGGAGCAAAAAAAGAATGTTGATTTTAGCCACTGTCCAAGGGCAACAAAAATTATGAACCAAAAAAAGATCCACTTATTGCCAGTTCCCATACAGATGTCAAGATAGAATGGTCAACCTCCCTCTTGAAAGAGTTCAAGTCAGGAAGGAGGAAATATAGAAGCAGGCAGGGAGCTCCAGAGTTTACCAGAGAAAGGGATGAATGATTGAGAATACAGGTTAACTCTTGCATTAAAGAAGTGGACAGAATAGAGATGAGAGGAAGAAGAAAATCTTGTTCAGCAAAGCCACATGAGAAAAGGAGGCATGCAGCAAGGTAGCAACATCAGAAGAGCAGCTAGCATGAAAATAGGAGTAGAAGATAGCAAGAGATGCAACATTGCAGCAATGAGAAAGAACCTGAATACAGTCAGTTAGAGGAGAGGGGTTGATGAGATGAAAACCTTTTGATTCCACCCTGTCTAAAATAGCAATATGAGTGGAAGCCCCCCCTCCCTTTTGTGTGAAGCATACATACATGGACAGATAAGGTCCCTGTACAGAGTTAGCAGCTGGGTGGGGGAGGAGAGGGGGAGAAAAACTGGCTGAAATAACTCAGAATGCCTAACTTCATAGAAACTGTTTAAGCAAGAGATGAGATGTGAGGCTTCCAGTTTAGATCATAAGAAAAGAATAGACCAAGGATGTTAATTTTAGAAGGGGGGGTCAGTTGAGTGTCATTGAAGAAGAGGGGATAGTTATATGTAAGATTGTGATGAGTTGATCGATAGAGGAATTGAGTTTTTGAGGCATTGAACAATACTAAGTTTGCTCTACCCCAATCAGAAATTTTAGAGAGATCAGAAGTTAGGCATTCTGTGGCTTCCCTGCATAAGCAGTTTACTTCCTGAAGGATTGGATGTCTATGAAAAGATGTGGAAAAGTGCAGGGTGGTATCATTAGCATAGGAGTGGATAGGACAAGAAGTTTGGTTTAGAAGATCATTGATGAATAATTGGAAGAGAGTGTGTGACAGACCAGAATTCTGAGGAACACCACTGTTAATAAGCTTAGGAGAATAACAGTGACTATTTACCACAGCAGCAATAGAACTGTCAGAGAGGAAACTTAAGATGAAGGTACAGAGGGAAGGATAAAAACTGTAGGAAGCTAGTTTGGAAATCAAAGCTTTGCACCAAACCCTATCAAAATCTTTTGATATATCTAAAGTAACAACAGAAGTTTCACCAAAATCCCTAAAAGAGGATGACCAAGATTCAGTGAGAAAGCCAGATCACCAGTAGAGCAGTCTCAATGGAACCCATACTGGTGATCAATTAGAAGATTGTGAAGTGATAGATGTTTAGGAATCTTCCTGTTGAGGATAGATTAAAAAATTTTAGAGAGGCAGGAAATTAAAGCAATAGAACAGTAGTTTGAGGGATTAGAATGGTCACCCTTTTTTGGAACAGGCTGAATGTAGGCAGACTTCCTGCAGGAAGAAAAGGTAAATGGTGATAGACAGAGTTGGAAGAGTTTGACTAGGCAAGGTGCCTAGTCCTAATGTTCGGAGAACAGTGAAGGGGCTTCAGACACCTGTGTTTCACTGAGGAAAAGATGAGGTTTAGTAGAAGAGAGGTGGTATTCTGCAGATTGAAAATTAGGTCTAAAGCTGTGAATGTTGTAGAAGTTAATGAAGAAAAAATTGAAGGGGGTGTCAAGACACTTAGGGTTGATACCAGAAGAGTAGTCCCACCTGGGGACATTTCTGGTCCCCTCCCGAGACAGGGACTCTGAGACTGGTGTAAGAGTCGCCATATTGAATTAAAATTTTTGAGTGAAGGGTGTGTTTATAATCAGGTGCATGTAGTTTTGAGTGAAGGAAGAGAGTTATCTTTAGAGGGCAGGCTGTGACTGCCCCCATGTGATGTGAGACACAAAAGGAAACATTCAATGAGGTCACAGCTGGATTATTGATGAGTTCAAAGCACACCTGATCTAGTGCTTCACACCTCACTGGGAGTAATTATCATTTCAGCATGTGTCTGCTGCCCTCTCATATAGTAATATAAATGAGATGTGGGAAAAAACTTGTGTAGACTCTCATATATGGTTAAAGTGAAAAAGGAGAACAGGCATACAAGAACTGGTACTGAAAAGAATTTAGGTGATGAAAGGAAAGTGGCATAGATTAATAAAAGTCAGTATATAGAGGATACAACAAGGATGACATAAACAAATTTCTCAGGATTAGTTATCAAGATGAACAGGAAATAATGGGTTCAAGATTGAAAAGTTATTTTTTAAAGAGAGAAAGAAATTAGTCTTCATATAGAGTGGTAGATGAATGAAATAGACTCAGTAATCAGGTTGTTTGTGCTGAGTCATTAGGGAACTTTAAAAGTAGATTAAACAAATTTATGGATGAGGATGATAGGTGGAAATAGATAGGTATGTTTCATAGAGGGACTGCAACTTTCCTTATTTTCTTATGTTTTTTTTTATGAAAGGGGTGTTTTTGTGCAGTTCTGCTCTTGAGCCATGAATTGACTCATGGGATTATGTGGAACAATTATTTTATATTGTAATGGAATGTTTTGGCTAGTTGAGTTCTTGGTGACAAAAACATGAAAGTTAGATTTGAGACAATTTGGTAGCACAGATTTATGATTCCATATAAAATAAAAGAAAGTACTATAAATAGTTTTAAGAGCATAGGTATTTTATTTACCTGGAATTATATTCAAATAAATACTAATATATTTTTTTATTTATTTATTTATTTTTTTTTTTTACTTAGTTGTGGCTTATAGGGGCTGAGCTGTGCTCATGCAGTCCTATCTCCATATCTACACTTGTCTAGTTTTTCCTTAAAGTTGTGCACACTCACTGATACTACACCATGTGTTTATTTACCTATTTGTATTTACCTAGTTGTATTGTATAAGGCACAAGCCAAAGCTCATCTTGTCCTGTCTCCATAACCATATTTATCCAGTTTCTATTTAAACATGCGTACTCTGTTTGCCACAACCATTTCTTCCTTGAAATCATTCCAGATCTCACTAGTTTGATACGGGAAGCTGTATTTCTTGATGTTGCTTGAACATCCACTCTTCTTTATTTTCTTCCCATGCCCCCTTGTCTGTCTCTCTCCCTCCTTCATCTGTTGTACAAAGTAATTTCTGTCTATTCTTTCTATATTGTTTACTAATTTGTACATTGTTATCAGGTCTCCTCTTCCTCTCCTCTCTTGTAGTGTTGGTAATCCCATCTCCAAGTCTTTCTTCATAGCTTAAATCGTTCAATTCTGGTACCATCTTTGCCGCTATCCTCTGTATTCTTTCCAGTTACCAAATATCTTTTTTTCTATGTAGAGCCCAAACTACTGCTGTATTCTTTCCAGTTTCTATATATCTCTTTTTCTATGTGGAACCCAAGCTACTGGTGTATTCCAATTTAGGTCATGTCATGCTTATCATAATTTTCTTCATTTCTTTGTCTAAATAGTTAAGTGCTACCCTAATGTTTGTTAACAAGCTGGTTTTAGACCCAAATATTCTGTTTATGTGCCTTTCAGGTGATAATGTGTCCTGGATCATTACTCCCAAATCTTTTTCTTTATTAATTTTTGTTATTATTTCTCCTCCCATGAAGGTCTCTTTTTACTTTTTATGTTTTTTTAAGTGTGAATTCCATAACACCACTGCATATTCTAATGTGGGTCTTATGAATGATGTTATAAATTTTCTCATCATCTCTTCATCTATATATTTGAGTACTATTCTCATATTTGCCAATAAGGCATACATGCTTTCTGCCTTATGATTTATGTGATTATCTGGAGTTAGTTTATTATTTATTGTTACACTTAAATCTCTCTTTCTTGGACTCTTAATTTCCTAATAGCTTATTATTTATTGTTACACCTAAATCTCTCTCTTTCTTGGACTCTTAAGTTTTTTATTTCCTAATTTATATTTCCATTCTGGTCATGACTTGCTTCTTTCAAAATTCAGAACATGACATTTATCTGCATTAAACTCCATCGGCCATTTATCGCTCCATTTATTCAACTTATTAATGTCATCTTGCAGCTTTCTACGGCAGTCTTAATTTTTTACACTTCTTTGAATTTGGCATCATCAACAAACATGTTCATGTAGCTCCCATCTGCAGTTATCTCAGGCATATCATTTACATAAATCAGGAATATAATTGGTGCTAATACAGAGCCTTGCCTTGGTTACATCCTTCCAAGATTTACCTCTCAATGTTGTTTTCATTTTCCTTTCCTTTAGAAAATTTCCATTCATTTTAATAAGTTTCCTTGAATATCTTCATAGATTTCTAACTTCCAGGTAAGCCTCTGATGAGGAACCCTGTCAAAGGCTTTTTCTTTTAAATCCAGGTAAATACTATCGACCCATCCATCTATCTCTTAGTTTTTTCAGTTATTTTGGTGTAATAGCTTAACAAGTTTGATGCATAGGATCTTCCTTTTCTGAAACCAAATTGTTTATCTGATAATAATTTGCTACCTTTTATGTGATCTACCCAGTTCTTCCATACTATTCTTTCCATGACTTTACATACTAAACTTGCTAGAGAAACTGGCCTATGGTTGAGAGGGTTCTGTCTGTTTCCTTTCTTAAATAGCAGTACTATGTCCGCTCTTTTCCAGCTTTCTGGCTGCTTCCTCTGCTTTTGGCAATCTTGCATTAATACGTTCAATGGTTTACTTAATTCTTTTGCACATTCCTTCAATACCCAGCAGGAAATGGCATCAGGATCCATAGTTTTGTTTTAGTCCAATGCTTTCATCTCTGCTTCTATTTCTTCACTACTTATACTAAGCTATCCATTGTTTCTTTTCCTGGACCTCTATTTTGCTCTTTCAGAAATGCGTTTTCATTTTGTAAATACTGATTAGAGTTTCTCATTTAGCATCTCACATATAATATTTTTTTCCTTCATCTGTCAGACACTGAATTTTGTCTTGCATTTTAGTCTTGCTTTTAACATAACTATAGAATAGCTTGGGTTCATGTTTACATTTGTTTATTATGTCCATTTGATATTCAGTTTCTGCTTCTTTTCTCTTCTTTGTGTATTTATTCTTTGCACTTTTGTATTTCTCATAGGCCCTTTCTCCTCCACGTCTTCTGCATCTATTCCACAATAAATCTGTTTTTTTTTCTTGCAGCAATGCAGTTACTGTCTAACCATTTTTTTTATCATTACCGTCTGTTTTTTTTGGAAGGGATGTACTGTATCTTCTGACTTTTTATTGTAAATTTCACAAAACTTTGTATCTTTTATATCCATTTGTTCTTCCCATTTTATTGAATGAAAATATTTTCTTAGTTCTTCATTATTTACTCTTTTGTAATTAAGCTGTCTTTTTGGTTAATTTTCTAGTACATCATATGCCACTATGAAGTCCCATGTCAGTACTACATGATCACTTTTCCCTAATGGTGGGAGGTACACAGTATTTTCTATTTCATTATCTTTTCTAATAAAGAGTAATTCTAGTAATGATGGTTGATCCATGCCCCTCATTCTTGTATATCATATAATATGCTGTGTTAATAAGTGATCTTATACAAGTTCTAGTAATCTGTTATTCCATTGGTATTCTGAATTTTTTATTTTGCATTTACTTCAGTCTATATCACAATTAAAATTTCCAGTTAATATTAGTCTTTTTTATTTGTCTTCCATGTTTCGAAGCATTGCTCCTATGGTTTCCTCAGTAAAATCTTCTAACTCATTGTACTCTTCCATTTCCCAAGCTCTTGTCCTTGAAGGTATATATAATGTTGCTACCATTATTTTTCTCAATAGCTGCTAATTCAACTTTGTTTGATGTGTCAAATTCAACTTCTTTTGCTTTTAAGTCTTTACTGGTCAGTATCATGAGTCTTCCTCCATATTTATGTTCCGTGGTCAGATATCTGGCTGACAGACATTTGGCTGAACTGACTTTTGGCCGACAGACATTTGGCTGAACAGACATTTGACCAAACTGACATTTTTTTGATATATTACTTTCAATTTTAAGGTGTTACAAACTCTAATATGCAATTACACCACCTTTCATCACCCCTTTCTGCCTCATGGATCACCACTGCAACACCTCTTCTCTTCAACTCCTTATTTTCTTGTAGAGAAGCCTCGACTCAAAGCTTCGAAAGCCCAAACAAGCTGACATAACTTACTCGCTGGTTCGCTCCCAGTAGCAGTTACACCACTCACGCTTTCTTCACTCCCTTTCTACCTCGTGTGTCAGTGCAACACCTCCTTTCTTCACCTCCTTATTTTTCCACATGGAGCAGCCTTGACTCAAAGCTTCAAAACCCCAAGCAAGCTCTGATATTACTCGATGATTCGCCCCTAGTAACACCTTCAAGTATCGAACAGACACAGACAGAGAGAGAGGCTTCCTAAAGGGCACTTTCAATGTGGCCTTCCATCCATTCCCATCAACCCAGTGTGTGTATGTGTATATATATATATATATATATATATATATATATATATATATATATATATATATATATATATATATATATATATATATATATATATATATATATATATATTAAACCTTTTAAGACCATGGAACTCATACCAATGACAAGAGAAGGAAGAAAACTTTTGCTTGATGGCTACACCTACAATGTTGATAAGCAAAAAAAGACAGTATAACATACTGGCGATGTGAATACAAAGGAAGGTGTGGAGGACAACTAGAAACAGAAGACAAAGTTGTTGAAGGAGAAGCAAGTAAGCATTCACATCCACCTGATGCTGGATGCAATCTGTCTTTGAAAACAGTACAAAAAATTAAAGGAAGATGCAAACAGTCAGAGGAAGTGACCAATTATAATACAAAACTGCATTAATGAGTACCCACTTGATGCTACAGGTGCTCTTCCTAAAAAAACACTGGCAAAAATGGCGTGTAAACAACGCAAGACACCAGATGAATACATTTTAACTGATGATTTACAGAAATCAATTAGAAGAGATTTGATTATCTATGAAAGTGACATCCTGCTAATTCTATCAATGCTTCAAAATTTACAGCTTCTTGCTTTTAAAGACAACTGGTTGTGTGAAGGAACTTTTGATTCTGCGCCATTAGGCTTCCAGCTGTATACAATACATGTTATGATGGATGAGAGCCATACTATTCCCTTAGTATGCTGTATTGCCAGGAACAAAAACCAAGCAAGTTATGATTTGATTTTTAACACCCTTAAACAAGTAAGACCAGGTCTTAATTCTTTGTCAATCACTATTAATCATGAAAAGGCAGCTCTTAATAGCATCTCTGTTTGCTTCCCAAACACAAACATTTATGGATGTTTTTTTTCATTTTGGACAGTGTTTATGGAGAAAATACAAGAATTTGGACTACAGGCTTGGTATAATGACCCAACAAATGCACCAATTGTGAAGCATGTTCAAGCTTTAGCATTTGTGCCAGTTAATGACGAAAGTTTCAGTGAATTTGTCTCATCTCTAGATGATGAAACTGATGAACTTCTCTGTGAATTTCTTGACTACTTTAAAGTGACATGGATTGGTGTTATACAATGTGGAAGATGATAAAGACCAGTGTTTGAACTCAGTATGTGGAACACAACAGAGAGAACTATAAATGGCATTCCACGACAAGAACTCAGTATCTGGAATACAACAGAGAGAACTATAAACAGCATTCCACAGACAACAAACTCTTTAGAAGGATGGCACAGAGCTTTTGAGCAGAGAATGGCAATCACTCACCCAACTCTTTGCCATCTGGTTTCAAAACTAAGAAAAGAGCGGTCAGATTGGGAGTTGACAATTGAGCCAGTGGAATTAGGAGTAGAGTTAAGAAAACCAAAGAAGAAGCACCAGTTATTAAACTCAAGACTGAAGTCTCTCACTGAGAAGTATAATTAGTATCAAAGAATTGATTTCTTGAGACCAATTGTCCACAGTCTAAATATTTGTGATCTTTGATTTTTATAGTATATGTTTTTAAAGAAATTTCCTTAAGATTAATAACTTTTAAACTTTTCTCATGTATAGTAAAGATTTGCTTTTTGCTTTTTAATCTTTTTAACTCTTTGGCCAAATGTCTGGTCAGTTCAGCAAAAAGTCTGTCTGTCTTTAAAACTGAAAGTAATATATCAAAAAATATGTCAGTTCTGCCAAGTGTTTGTTTGCCCAAGTTTCTGTTTGGTCAAATGTCTGTTGGCCAAATGTCCATCAGCCAAATGTCTGTTGGCCAAATGTCCGTCGACCAAATGTCAGTTTGGCTGAATGTCCTTTGGTGAAATCTGTCATCCAAATGTCTGTCGGAGAAATGTCTGGGAACCTTTATGTTCTTTTATCTTTTCTCTGTATCTTATGATCATTCAAGTTCACTGTAGCATTTGATAATGACAGTTTTAACTTAGTCTCACTGAGACATATTATCTGTGGTTTGTCCTTTTCTGTTTTATCCTTAAGTTCATTTAATTTAGATACCAACCCATCAGCATTTGTGTACACCATTTTTAACTTTTAATTTTACTTCAGCAACCCACCGCTATTGCTGGAGAGGCTCCACATGAGATATACAAAGATCAAGGTACCGACAGTGACGCTTTGTTCTCGGTACAGGCAAGACGTGTTTGTCTTACTGCGGCGGTTTGCCATTGTGGCATTAGTTACCCGTTATCTGAATTTCAGAGCGGGTTGGCACTTATTTTACACCTTACTCACTTTGTTTTACCTTACTTTATTACCCCGTGATCCTGTTGGAGCGGGAAGAGTGCCTGGTGTTCCTTTCCTGTTATCCATGAGGAGCGGGAGGACACGGTGTTGAACAAGGTGAGGTTATGCACACGTGTTACCTGTTATTCAAACTTGGAGCAGGTTCTCATTTATTCATTGTCTATTGTTTTTTACTAGTGTGTTGTGGGTGTTATACTGTGCCTTTGTCTCGGTGTTTTTCCCCATTATCTACATTTGGGAGCAGGTGAATGTAAACAAGCGGCCATGGCGCGATTATTTCTTTGTGATTGCTGGCCCGTGGTGCAGGTTTTAAGGTTCGATTTGATTATATCCCGTTATCTGTATTAAGAGCGGGCTGAACTAAGATTATTTTGTCTGTGTTTTTTCCCCGTTATCTCTCAGGAGCGGGACAGGTGACAGAGTGTACTGTTGTGAAGGAGTTTGGTTCATCAATATGTCTTCCTCGGGGGATTCTACACCTCCAAGAAGCGGTTCTTCACATTCTTGTGGAAGCCGACTCTATTCGTCCACTAGGCATAAAAAGAGGAAGAATATCCAACGGTCTGGGGCCTCTGCTAGGGAGGATGAAGTTGCAAGTGATCGTGTGTCTAAGATGGACGCCCGACCACCAGCTAGCCAGTCTGGAGATGTTAACAATACTACGTTATCCAAGTTTTTTGAGGCTTGGGCTGCACTTCAGGAAGATGTGAATAAACTTAAGAGTGACAGAGGTGCCAGGGCAAGTGTTGGTTCTGAGCCTGGCACATCAGGCATCAGATCTGGGCCAGCACAGGACTTAGGGGGTACTCATGAGATTTCTGCCTCCCCTCCCCCTTCTTCCTCTGGTGCATTTTCTGGCTTTAGATCACAAGAAATGAGTGCTGAAGAAGGTGAGATTGAAGATGAAGCTCCTTCGGGCAGTATTCTGTTACAAGCAGCTAAGGCCTATGTGCCTATGGATGACTGTTCTGAAGCTATTGAAGAACCGATTGCTGCAATGGTGAATCACTGGTTTTCTCATGGTTTGAAAGAGGAAGACCATAAGGAGATTTTGGCAGATGAGGCTTCTAAACGTCCTAGAAACTGTAAGGCACTTATCCCAGTCGAGTGCAACTCACAAGTGCTGGATGCCCTACCCACTGAGGCAAAGAAAGCTGATTTCCGACTGAAGGAAATTGGTAAGGATATAACTAAGGCTGCCACTATTATGGTTAAATCACTTACTGTTCTGGACAAGTTTGCCAATGAGGAGCAGAATCAGGTTATTGGTCATGAGGTGGCTATGCTTAATGGTGCCTTGGGGTTGTTAGGGCATGCAAACTTTAAACTGAATATGAATAGACGTTTTTTTCTCAAACGAGAGATAAACCAAAAGTATGCGCACTTATGCACTGATAAGACTCCTGCGACTGGCTTACTGTTTGGGGATGATCTTACTCAAGCTACCAAACAGATTGAGGAGGCCGAAAGGCTGAAGAACAAGTTTACCCAGAAGGGGGCAACATTATGGGAAGCCAGCTTTCCGGGGTATGTCTACCCGGTTTAAACCTTACGGCTTACACAAACCTGCCACCAGAGGGGACGGCCGCCCTTCTTATCACAGAGGGAACTCCTCTTCAAAAAAAACCCAAGGGGCCGGGGATACTACAATCCCTGGCAGTAATTCAGGTAAGGAATGACTTTGAAGCGGGTCAGCTTCATAAGTTTATTGGTGAATGGTGCAAACTTACTAGTGATCCTTTCATTTTGGATATTGTTAAACATTGCCATCTTGAGATTGATGAACAGAACATTACTCATTTATTTTCTGAGGAAGTGGAATACAAATTTAGTGATGAGGAGAAAGTTATTATGACTAATGAAATAGATAAATTGTTGAGCCAGAAGGTTATCAAAGAGACTCACAGACAGGTGGGCCAGATTATTTCACCAGTTTTCTTGAGAGAGAAAAAAGAGGGTGGCTACAGGTTGGTGCTTAATTTGAAGAAACTCAACAAATTCATGAATTACATCCATTTCAAAATGGAAAATTTTGAGCAGGCAATTAGGCTAATCAGTTCAGGCGCTTTCATGGCTTCGGTGGATCTGAAGCATGCTTATTATTCAGTCAAAATTGCAGAGGAGCAGCAAAAATACCTTTGTTTTAAATGGGCAGGGAAGATATACCAATTCACTTGCCTTCCTAATGGTGCTTCTGCAGGTCCTCGTCTTTTCACTAAACTTTTGAAGCCGATTTTTTCTTTTTTGAGATTGAAAGGCTACACCATTACTTCCTTTATAGATGATACTCTTATGTGTAGCAAGTCAGTTGAGGATTGTGTTGCTTGTTTAAAGGATACTGTGGAAATTTTGCAAAATGTGGGGTTTTGTATTAATGTGGACAAGTCAGTTTTGGTGCCTACAAAACGCATAGAATATCTTGGCAACATCATCGATTCTGAAGCCATGACTGTCACACTCCCTGCTCGTAGAGTGAAGAAGATTGTGGAAAGTTGTTCATCCTTGGCCAGTAGAAATAAGGCAAAGATCAGAGAGGTAGCTTGGGTAGTTGGCATGTTGGTAGCTGCCATTCCGGCCGTTGAATTAGGTAAGCTCCATTACAGAATTTTAGAAAAGGCCAAAATTGGTGCATTAAAGATAGGAAAGGGCAACTTTGACAAATTTATGACTATCTCAAAGGAAATGAAAATGGAGCTGAGTTGGTGGATCTCTGAAGTAGGTACGCAAGTTCGGAAAATTATTCGGACTGCTCCTTCTGTTGAAGTTTTTACTGATGCCTCAGATTTAGGTTGGGGTGGTTGTGTATTAAAGCATTCCACCAATGGTAAATGGACAACAGAAGAAAGTTGCCTACACATTAATGCAAGGGAACTCAAGGCCATCTTGTTTACCCTTCAATCTTTTGCTTACTTGCTTAAAGGCTGCCATGTTAAAGTTATGTGTGATAATACCACAGCCATTGCTTATGTTAATGAGATGGGTGGAACTAAATCACTAGTGTGTAACTCTATCTGCATTGATATCTGGAATTGGTGTATTTCCAATGACATCTGGATTACTTGTGCACACATACCAGGAAAGAAGAATGTGTTGGCGGATGAAGCCTCTCGTAATTTTAATGACAAACATGAATGGAAACTTAATCCAGAGATTTTTAAAGAGTTGTGTGTAGTTTTTGGAACTCCCTCCATTGACTTATTTGCTTCTCGCTTAAACAAGCAAATAGATTGTTTTTGCTCGTGGAGACCTGATCCTGAAGCAAAGCATGTGGATGCGTTCACATTAAATTGGGCCAGTTTCGATCTGATTTACCTTTTCCCACCATTTTCTCTCATTACTAGGTGTCTACAGAAAATGAGGGAGGAGAGAGCCAAGGGGTGGATGGTTGTTCCAATGTGGAATTCCCAACCTTGGATGGGCCCTCTTCTGCAAATGTTGATCAAGGCCCCCAGGCTCATCACTCAGAAAACAAATGTACTACGACATCCCTCATCAGCGGAAGAACACCCGATTATGACCCACACCCAATTGATGGCATGTCTTTTGTCAGGCAACAACTTAGAGGGAGAGGTGTATCGTCAGAAGGTACAGAGATTATCATGGCATCGTGGAGACCAGGTACGATGCGGCAATATAGACCACACATTAAAAGATATTCATCATTTTGTGATAGATGGAATATCAATCCCTCTACTCCGTCTGTAATTAGTGTTTTGAATTTCCTTTCGGAGACATTTCATAGAGGGGTGGGGTATGAGTCTGTTAACACAGCAAGAGGTGCTCTCTCTGCTTTAGGCATTACGTTGGAAGGATGTAGAGCTGGGAATCATCCACTTATCAATAGGTTTATGCGTGGTGTGTTTAACTTGAGACCCTCTTGCCCTAGGTATGCTGAAACCTGGGATGTGCAGCCAGTATTGCAGAAGCTGAGGTCCATGAGCCCATTACAAGACCTATCTTTGAAATCTTTAACTTTGAAATTGGTGATGCTTATGGCATTGACTCAAGCTGCAAGAGTACAGACCTTACATTTATTATTGTATTCCAATGCTATTATTGATAACAATTCTGTATCTCTTTTGTTAGGGGGCAACATTAAGCAGTGTCGTCCAAAGTTTAATGTGAGAATGCTTAAGTTTCATGCTTACGTATTTACCTGATTCTAGAATGTGTGTTGTAAATACCTTGAAGGAATATATTAACAGAACGGAGAATCTGAGAAAGGAATTTGGGAAGGATAATGGGAAACTCCTCATCAGTGTGGTGAAGCCACATAAAAGTGTTTCCAAAGATACAGTGGCAAGGTGGATTAAAACTGTTCTTGTCGACTGTGGTATCAATACTAAGAAATTCACGGCTGGCAGTGTTCGACCAGCCTCTGCTTTCAAGGCCAAAGCCATGGATGTCCCAGTTAACATTATCTTATCTAAGGCAGGTTGGACTCAGGAGACAACCTTTGCTAAACACTATAATAAGGAGATCACTCAGGTTTCAGATTTTTTTCAAGAGGCCATACTGGATTCTGTATTGTAATGTTAACAGGTTTCTCTATTCATTTGCGTTGGATCTCAATTGACATATTTTGTTTGTTTTATACATGTACTATATGTTTTTGTAAGGGACATATCTGTTTAAGGAGGAGGATTTTTCATACAATGAAGTTGGGATACATATTTAGTTTGTTTAATTTTCAATCACTCACTTGGAGAACGTTAAGGATTGTGTAGTTCTGAGAGTACACCCACATGGCTTTGAAATCTCATGTGGAGCCTCTCCAGCAATAGCGGTGGGTTGCTGAAGTAAAATTATAGAAGTACATGTGACTTACCATGGGTCAGTTGAAATGTGCTTCGGATTTTGCGAAGCAAGCCACCGCTGCTGGAGAGAGCTTTCACATGCCCACCACTCCCACCCTTCGGAAAGATGGGCTTTTGACTTTGTGTTTCTCTTTCCGACGGGCATTTTTCGGGAACTTGTGGCATGTGGGTGGCTCTCAGCTCTTTAAAGTCTGTCGGTACCTTGATCTTTGTATATCTCATGTGAAAGCTCTCTCCAGCAGCGGTGGCTTGCTTTGCAAAATCCGAAGCACATTTCAACTGACCCATGGTAAGTCTCATGTACTTCTATAATTTTTGTCTACATTTTTTGAAACTTGGTTTCTATTGTGTGCATTTACATAGTGATTTAAAGGAGGAGGAGTCTAAGCTCATTCTGTCCTGTCTCAATATCTACTCTTACACAGTTTTTCCTTAAAATCATGTATAGTTATTGCATTTACTACTTTTTTTGAAGCTCATTCCAAATTCCTGCAGCCCTTTGCGGGAAACTTTTTAATATCCCTTCCACACATACCGTTCTTCACCTTCTTCTCATATCCTCATGTGCTTCTAAAGTCTCTCACCACCAAATCACTGCAGTTTGATTTTTCATAGCCTGACAAAATCTGGTGTAAGGAAATCAGGTCACCCCTCTCTCTTGTCTCTTCCAAGGTGGGTTTCTTTAGTCTCTCTTCATATGAAAAGTCTAATAGGGTTGGAGGCAGCATTGTTGCTGCTCATTGTATTCTCTCTAATTTCTCTATGTCCCTTTCAGTGCTGGGTGACCATATCACTGCCACATATTCCAAACAAGGTCTTATCATTGTCACAATTAAATTCCTAATCATCTCTTCATCCAGATAGTTGAATGCTTCTCTTATGTTTCTCACCAGACTATATGTTTCCCCCTGTCTTCCTTCTTACATGTACACCTCTGGGGACAGCTTATCAGTGACAGTAATTCCAAGGTCTTTCTCTTCACTCTTCACTTTTATTTCCTCACTAACCAGTTTATAACTGAAGACTGGCCTCACACAACTATGCCCAAACTTCAACACTCCACATTTTTTTTTTTACATTAAACTCCATTTTCCAATTGCCACTCCAATCCCAAATCACATTCAAATCTCCCTGTAGAGCTTCAATCCTCTATCCTCTCCACTTTTCTCATCAGTTTTACATCATTAGCAAATAGACTCATGTAGCTATTCAACCCCTTCCATCATATGGTATACATAGATAGCAAACATAAATGGTGCTAGTACTGACTCCTGTGGGACACCACTAATTACCTCTCTCCATGATGACTTCCTATCTTTGACCATTGTTCTCATTTCCCTTCCCCTCAGAAAGTCACTTATCCAATATAGAAGTGCTCCTCTTAGCCCACCAAACATTTCTGATTTCCACAGCAGTCTCTTGTGGGGCACCTTATCAAACAATTTATGTCTAAAAAAACAATCTGCCTATCCCTCTTTCTTGTACTATATCTATGACTCCGGAGTAGAAGCACATTAAATTCATCATACACAGCCATCCTTTTCTAAATCCAAATTGTCTGTCCATTAATATCTCTCTCTTTTCCTGATATTCACTCCATCTCTGCTTCACTATTCTTTAACACATTTTTGCCACTACACTTGTTAATGACACCGGTCTATAACACTATGTAACAAAATTTCACTTTTGTCTTGTCCTTGGCCCCAAACCATAACTTTCCAGTTGTTTTCATCTAAAAAAAATAGAAAAAAAAAGTTATTTTGATCCTAAAACTTTGCTTTTGTGGTTAGAACAGTGAATTTACATTTTTGCCTTCTTTCATTATAGTATGGGTTACTATTGGTTTTCATGTCAGGTAAAGACCTTTGCAAAATCTCAGTTGCTTATCTAATTGCTTTTGAAATGTTGCAAATAAGTTAAAACAATAAAAGAATATAAAGTGTTCTAAAGATTTTGAATTTTAAAAAGATCATTCTTGAACTGACCAGATCTAGCAAGAAATTGTTCATATTTAGAAGAATTTGCTTACATTTCAGAAATCTCAAATCTTCCAGAATGTTCTGGAAGTTTTTAGAATATTTTAGAACATTCTATACAATGTAAACATTTCCAGAATATTCTAGAGCTTTTTAGAATACAGTAGAAATATGTGGAAGTATCAAGAATTTTCTAGAATGATTCAGAATATTTTAAAGTAGGTTCAAGAATATTCTAGAGAGATGGAATGATAACATTCTGGGACACATTATATAAAGACTAAGAATATTCTAGAGTACTGCTTGACAGTATAAAAGTAGGGGCTTGCAGACCACCAATCAGTTCTGCTTTGGCTGCCTGAGGAGACACATCACAAGAGGGTGCAATCATTCTCCAAATGCATTCTGCTACACGTGATCAATTCATCAAGACAAGAGCAAAGAAGTTCTCTGTGATATCATCTGGAAAAATGGTGAAATTTAGCTATTTTTAGGGCAAAAAATCATTCTAAAAACCACAATAATGGACATTTTCTATTGATTTGCAATGAAAAGAATTAAAAAATAGCACTTGCTTATCAAAGACATAAACCATGTTACATAATATAATTAGATAGTTCTTCTTTGTTTCCATTTTTATATATGGGAATTATATCTGCTTTTTTCCAATCTTTGGGCACCACTCCTTCCCTTAATGAAGTTATGATGAGTTTATAAACCTTGTGTGCAAGTTGATCTCTGCATTCCTTCAACTCCCAATTAAATACTCCATCAGGTCCCTGCACCTTCCTCACATCCAAGTCTTCCATCATTGTTCTTACCTCATCCACTGTTACCTCAATCTCACTCAGTCCTCCTACTGACACATTTGTCATCACTGGTCTATCAAATGTTCCCTTTTCAGTGAAGACACTTTGAAAGTAGTCGTTCAAAACTTCTGCAATTTCTGTTTCTTGCTCAACATGCGTACCATTTATTTTCGGTTTGCTTAAACCCTTCTTGTTCTTCATTTTACCATTCACATATCTATAGAACATCCTTGGTTCATTATTACATCTGTCCATAATATCTTTTTTATGATTCTTTATTTCTTCTCTCCTTACTTTTGAGTATTCATTTCTGTCCCTTTTATATTTTTCCCAGGCCTCACTTGTTTTCCTTTTCTTCCATTTGATCCAGGCCAGATTTCTCTTCCTCCTTGCTTCCTCACATTGTTTATTAAACTACTCCTGCTTCTTAACCTCTTGTTTCCTTATCTTTGAGACAAATCTCCTTACACCCTCATTGTGTATGTTTATAAATTCTGCCCATTTATCTTCTATTCCATTTGCTTTGTCAAATTGATTCCAGTCCACTTGCTCAAAGTAATTCCTCAATTTTCCAGTCTGTTCTTCCATAGTTGAATCTTTTTATTCTATGGTACTCATTCTTTTGTATCTTTCCTCCTACTCTCAATGAGCACTCCATCACCACATGATTACTTTTACCTATTGGACATTTATAGTTTATATCCTTGACGACTTCAAGTTCTTCCTTAAAAATTAAATCTAGCCTTGAGGGTTCGTCTTCTCCTCTGAACCTTGTATTCTCTTCCATCCTTTGTGTCAATGAATTCTCTATTGCCATCCTTAGCAACTCTCCTCCCTAAGACTTGCTCCTGTCTGCTGACCACTCTTCCCACCTAACCTCTTTGCAGTTGAAATCTTCTGTAATCATTAGATTGTCTGTGCTTGCCATCATGTCTTCCACACATCTTTGTGTATCCTCTAATTTAGCTTTGTATTCCACAATCCCACAGGAATTTGTTTCAGGAAGAATATATACCACTACAAAGTCTCTTTTTCCACCTTCTCTTACACACCATCTTTAATTGCTTCAGCCAGTTCATAATCACAATTAGTCTCATGAGGCAATAAATCCTTTCTCACCAAAATCATTACTTCAACTCGTTTTTCACTTTTGTTTCTCAGCCATACGTTGTACTTTCCTTTACCCAAATTATTCACCAGAATGTTGTCACTTAGCTTCATTTCAGTAATTTCAATCACATCTGGAGCATACTCTCTTAAATAGTCATTTAGTTCAACCTGTGCTGAAAGTAACCCATTCACAATAGTGTAAGCAATCTTCAATTTCTCACTCCACTCTCTTTTTTTTCCAATCATCCACTTTATCAACCTCATGTCCATGACTTTCCAGTAGAACTTTATCTTTTCCTCCTCTGTTCTGGCTTAGTTTTCTTTTCTTAGCCTGCTTCCACAATTTGCTCATTTTCCCTCTCTTCTCATTCATGTCTCTCTGCATCCAGATGTTTTATCTGTCCTTTCTTCCTAATCCCCATGCCCCACTTAGTACCTCTTCTGCTACTGTTTATGATTTAAATTTAATCCCCATTGGTTGGCTCTTTACTTCAGTATACTTCCCCAATCTTGTTACTTCCTCATCTACACCTGCCAATCATTCTCATGTTCAGTCACAACTTTTACTAGATCCACTGCAATGCTCCTTTTTTTTTTTTTTATTCTCATGTTTAGCTACTATTTTTTCCTCCTTGATCCCAAAAGCAGTTATGCATTTTTCTTCTCAACAGTCTTCCTAACCAAATCTTCCCTTTCTTTAATAACTTTAACTGCTGCCTTTTTTACAAATTCTTCCTTATCTTTCAACTGATTGTTCATTATCTTCTGTAAATTAGCAGTTTCTTCATCTTTTTTCTTTCTCCACACAGTATAACTATTAACTTTTCTTGATTGATTCCCACCTTTACCTTGCAGCTTTCTAGATTTTTGCTCATTTCCTCAAATTTATAATTCAACTTCCTATTCTCATCCTTTCTCTCATTTTTCGGAACTTCACATTTGTCTTTCCATGCTTTGTTTTCCGTCTCTAAATAGTCACATCTCTTTTTCAATTCATTAATCCAGCTGGACAAACCTTTTAACAATTCTTCTATAAGGCCAGTCCTTTCACTTGTATCTGTGAAGCCTTCATAGTCATTAGTTTCTTCTCTTGTAGTATTTGTGGGTGTGAATTAATGTTTTAATGTTTTAATGTGTGTGTGTGTGTGTGTGTGTATGTGTGTGTGTGTGTGTGTGTGTGTGTGTGTGTGTGTTTGTGTGTGTGTGTGTGTGTGTGTGTGTGTGTTTGTGTGTGTCTGGAATGTACTCATTAATTATGTTAAATGGTATAGAACTACTACATGTTATGCATGCTTTGTTTACAAACAAGGAAATAGTTATTTATTGTATAATGTACTCAATGATTTTGTTGATTAGTAACAAAATACTAGATGTTATGTTATGTGTACTCTGTGAACAGGCAAGGAAGTGGTTATTCACAAAACTTTCCACAACTACACTGTGCGAGCCAAGCAGGGTGGCAGCCAGGGCACTAAGGACAGTCAGAGTGGTACTGCTCATCCCAAGTCAAGTGGAGCATCTATGAGACGATACAATGAGCAGTCTCAGCGACAGGTGAGATTTTTGTAGCTTTTAGGACAGTAAAGAATATTTTTTTGTATCTTTTAGTTTTTATATTTTTCATGATTGGATATTGATTATTACTATCATTATTATTGCTATCTTAACCAGGTGAGGACAGAAGCTTCTTAGTGAACTGAGCTACATACTCAAACTTTTTTTGTAGTATATTACCAGAGATCAACACTTGTTTGCTACATCATTAACAAATCTGTATTTTTGAGTAACAGTAATGTGTCTCATTACCTTTTTCTTATGGAGTTTGATTAGGCATGTTGGAAACACAGAGACATGGTTTTGAAGAATAATAGAAGGGATACCATTAGGTCCTCAAGCCTGCCCAGGGTTAAGGCCAGTGTGGGCATGGAAAACATCATTGTGAAGGATCTTAATGGGAGGCATGAAATATTCAGAGGGTGGAGGAGAGGAAGGAACCAGCCTTGAATCATCCAAAGCAGAGTTTTTAGTAAAGGTTTGAGTAAAGAGTTCAGCTTTAAAGATGAGATGGCAGTGGTGCCATCAGATTGAAATAAAGGAGTGATAGATGAAGAAAAGTTGTTGGAGATATTTTTGGCCAGGTGCCAGAAATCATGAATAAAGTTGGATCTTAAAAGATTTTAACATTTTCTAATGATGAATGAGTTTTTGGCTAGTTGGAAAAGTCTTGGCATGATGTTGGGTAGAAATATAAAGTGCATGAAGTTCAGATGATGAAGGCTCAACTACTTGTGGGCCACCTCTCTACCATAGCTTGAGTTAAAGTAAGGCTTGGAATGTTTAGGGTGAGTGAAAGAGTAAGGAATGTATGCCTCCATGCCAGACACTATCACCTTTGTTATGCACTCAGTACACAGAGACAGGTCTCTGACATGGAAGCAGTAGTTATTCCAAGGAAAATCAGAATAATATCTCCTCAGTCTCCCCACCAAAAAAAAAATTAACAAAAGGCAGAACATCAGAGACACCTCCACCTTGGGGATCTTGAGGAAGAATTGGAGTGATACAGCAAGGTACAGATATGAGGTTATGATCCAAAGGGCCCAACAGAGAAGACAGAGTGACAGCATAAGCAGAAGTACAAGAGATTAGGAAAAGGTCAAGAATATGTATCTTCAAGACAGTCAGGAATACAAGTAGGGTGTTGCACTAATGGGGGAATTTCAAGACTGTCTGTCCTCTGTATGCAGGTAGATAGGGTAGGTTGTGGAACATCTCTAATGGTCTTTCAACAATTTAAAATTTCTCTATATTAGTAAATTTCCCGAGTATAAAACTATGATGTGTTTTATGAGACATCTTTTACATATAATCCTGTTCATGAATTAAGTATGAAAATATTTAATTTTTTATTATGGTACATCACATGTGGGTGGTGATGGGTTGCAAAGTGATGTGATGATGGCAAGGTACAGCTACTGAGAGGTTGTGGGAGGCTTCTGCACTGTCTCCAGGTCAGTAACCTCTCTTTTAAAGCTCTCAGAGTCCTCATAAGACACTACAGAGGCTGTACTGTATCATCATCTGCTTCTGTCATTCTTATAATTTCTGGGTCATCTGCTGCTGCTTCTTCCTCCCTCTGCTGATCAGTCTTGGCACAACAGTATAATCCAAAATAAATATATAATGCACATGCAAAAACAATAAATAAATAAAAAATACAACTCTGTACATATTAAATAACCATGTTCAGTATGTATCTGTCAGTGCTGATGAAGACTATAGCATAGCCTTAACTTTACATACTGGTGAACACCATTTAATGCTAATATTTTCATCTTGGATTACCAGTACTGTACAGTAATTAATGATCATTGAAAACCATGCCGAGCTATTGTTTACACACACAGCTGATGAGTGCTCACTGTTGATATTGTAACGAGTAGACTACTTTTTACTCCGTAAATAGTTAATTAATAGTCAGGAAGTTAACTGGGGATGTTACCAGTAGCTTTATATAGTGTAGGGAGTAGGGAAACGTAAGCGTGTGAGGTGAGATGAGGTCCAAGCCTGCTGATGCCATGCAGTCAGAATGGTTGACTGCATAACCTCTCACAGCTTCAGCCTGCCTGCTGGACTGTCTATTAATTTGTATTCATCATGTGCACTGCTGTTTGTTGCCATCTTAGTGAAAATACACCCAGCATGTCTTTCCTTCTTGTCACTTTCCATCAATGTAACAATATCACCTCATCAACTTTGTATATTTTATATCCCTGACTAAATCACTTCTTGTTAACTTTAGATACTTGACACTATTAAATGCTAATATACTCACCTTGGGTTGCCAGTACACTACAGTAACAATCACTGAAAAATAATAATAATAATAATAACCACACCGAGCCATTGTTTACACAGCTGATTAACACCTACTGTATATTTTAAGTTTCTTTAGAAGTATGTAGAAATCAAATAATTGCTTTGTTAAAAAACAACTGGCTTAATGAGAACCAGATATTTTAGCTGGCAATGGTTAGTAATTCTGCTAATTTAGATTGTGGGGATTGACCATCTGCTAAAATATTTTAAATTTTTCAAAAAGACAAAATATTCTACAAATTTTGTGCGGAAGTTTTATGGCAAAATTTGCAAAAATAAACTAGTTTTGGCAGTTTTCCTTTCCCCTCCCACATTGTGTGACATCACATTTTGCAGTGCCATGTGCACACACAGGCTCTTTTTTTACGAAATGGAACACAAAAATATTTTACTACATGGTATTAACTGGCATATAGAGACATATTGTAATTCTAACCTTGAGTATATATAGCCACCAAGTGACTCAGGTAGAAGAAAGAAGGATGTGTATGTACTACCATGCTCTACCCTCATCTTACCTTGTCTGTCTCTCTTTTTCCCCTTACCTGCATACCAAGGGAAAGCCATCAAGAAGGAAGTGTGTAAACAGACATTACATGGAAAGAGCAGAGGGCCGAGATAAAGGAGAAATTAGAAGATGAACATAAAATGTCCTATCGTGCCACTGCCTCTTCCCATCACTCCACCACCACCCATACTCACACTGCCACCCCACTTGCTAACCTAAGTCACAAGAGGTCAGGCATGCCACTCCCTCACACATATACCTTGCAACAGCCATCTACCTCACAAGTGCCTTCTACACTACACTGTCAGCAGAAGCTTCATTACCATTACCTACAGAGGGTGTTTGAGTTACGAGCGAGATATGTTCCAGAAGGCTGCTTGTAAATCATTTTGCTTGTACCTGTTTCATCCACATACCCAGAAGTTTCTCCATTTCTTCTATCAACTTCCCCCCTTCTTTTAGTTATTATTGTTACTGCATAGGCACAGCACTTTTAACATGTTCTTTAATTCACTCCCTGTTCTTGTAGATTGTACAAATAGTTGAATTACTCATGTTAAACAAGCGTGCTACATTCATAGTTTTCACCACTCTCTTTGTTTCCATTGAGATAGCTTGCTGCTTTTTCACACTTTTACCACTACTACTGCTTGCTTTATGCTTGCCATTACCCATGATGGATAAAGATGGGCTAGATTTTTCACAAAAAACTGGAAGAGCATAACAGAGCTTGTCCCATCCACTAGCAGGTGTACAAGGGAATGGGGCTTGTGTCCTGGGGCAGTGGGCGGTCTTTCACTATGGTGCTACGCAGCATGAGTAATGGCGAAGCAGCGTACTAGGTAAATATGGCATCTAGCACCAAATTGGAACTTTTGGTTAGCAAAGGTAACAATATTGAGAGCATGATTTCATTTTTTGAGTAGACTGCTTGTGTCTCAGAACGTTCATAACTCGTTATCTCAAAACTTGGACACCCTCTGTATTTGTTCCCATAAGAAACATTACATGGAGGTAGGAGAGAGGTAAATAGAGCAAGTTGAAACTGAGAAGGAATTAGACTTCAGCAAGGAGTATGAGCCAGGAGGACATTAGTGTATTTGGTAATATTTGAACAAATATTACCATACAAAAGGAAACCGAGTACCAGTTAGACTCTAAATTGCTATGTGAATACCATATGTATCACTCTACAATGACTCCATAAATAATGTAGAGTTGCAAGAGTGAAGTTGGCTTGTAAAGAAGAAAACTCATTAGAATGAAAAGGAAAGGAGTTATCTGTTTTTTCTTCTGTGTGATATAACTCCACAACTACTTCACCAGCACTGATGGAACTCTGCATTTTTTGTTATTTTTCTTTCTTTCTTTCTTTATTTTTTTTATCAAAGAAACATATCTGCATACATTACTGGTATGTTTTAAACAAAAAAAAAAATGAAAAATGAAACAAAAAAAATCTTCAAATTTGGCTAACATGATGTCTTTGGAATGATATAAAGTTTGTTTTGTTATTTTCAACAATATTTTATTCAAGATAACATTACATCAACTTTTGTGGTTTTCAAAAATTGAAAAATTGCTATTTTTCCATCTATTTATAGACCAAATAATATGAAATTTGGCGGGTATCTCTTCATTAGTACACATAGCATACTAAAATATTATAGGAATCTGTTAAGAAATAGCCAATTTTTTTATTTTCAGCAGATGGTTCTGCCATATAATACTAGTTGTCAGCTGAATATTTGTGATTCATCTAATCAGTGCCTCTACACAAGTTGCAGCAGTTTAAAATGTTCACTTGCTGTAGTGCCATCTCATGGAAAGCAGATATTGAAAACTCAACATAGTCTTTTTTTTTTTTCATGGAAATGTGACATGCTGTAACTGAATTTTTCTTTTGACAGCATGTCCAAGAATTAATGGAATCCTGGAAGATGCATTTTGACAAGTGTAACTTGATATTCTACCATGCCAAGCACCACAACAGGGCCACACTTTTTGGTGGGAAAAAGCCAATTCTCTTGAAGAATGATGAAAGACTCAGAAGGATTCCTTTCTCAACAAGGAGAGCAAAATTTTCAGAAGTAAAGAGAATTTTTGGTCTTTTGTCAGAGGTTGTTGTTCATGGTGAGTATTTCATCATCTTGACACTGCTTTGCTTTGTGTGTGATTATGTTCCTCTTGAAAACATATTTGTTCATGAGTTTTTATTTTAATCAACTAATTAATTGATTAATTTCTGCAGTTACTTATCTGTTTGTTTATGTATTTATTTAATACATAATCCAGATTTTGGAAAATGATACTTGATATGTTGCAATGTATTGTGATTTGCTGCTAGACCCTTGCACTTGAAAGTATTTCATATAACAGGTAAAGAAGAGGAGTTCAATAATATGGTAAGAGAATCAAAACTTGGAGAAAAGCAACCAACCCCAAAGAAGAAAAAAGAAAGGAAACCAAATAATGCAAGAAATGCAGAAAGAAAATTGAAAACTGAAAAAAATGCTTTGGATCTTGCTGGTGAGGACTCAAGCTCTGAATCAGCATCAGGCAGCAGTGAGGAGATGGAGCTGGTCACTCAGATGGGCACATTTTCTACCACTGACCTCGGGGGATGCCACTGTTCTGTGAAATCCAAGCCAAGCCCAGGCGCCAGAAAAGGAAATGAAAGCAAATTAAAAAAACATGCATCTAGCAAGAGTAAAGAAGTAAAAAAAGGTATGTAAAATTGGAAGACATACAGTAAAATCCCTCTCATCTGGCATTCGAGTATCCGGCAGCTTCAAGTATCCGGCACATTTTTCCCTGAGCCTTAAAATCAATAAAAAATCAATGTGTACTCATAAAATCGATTAAAATTCCCGCGCGAGGCATACTTTGTCCCCTCGCCACCAGAGCGCACTGCTTCACGCCACCCGCGGCCCACTGCACTGTGTTTATTCAGTGACTCAGTCCCACGTGTGCACTGTTTATCACTTGACGCCTTCATCATGCCTAAAGTTGTAGAAAAGAGGAAGCATGTTGTGCTTACACTTAAGCAGCTGATCAGATCAGCTGCTGATTAAGATCAGCTGATCTTTGTTATGGTAAGATGCATGAGTGTAGGGTGGTGATTGTGGACATAATTTCACTTCTATTCAAGTAACCGGCAATATTCAAGTATCCGGCATGTCGGCTGTCCCGTTGATGCCGGATAAGAGGGATTTTACTGTAGTACTAAAAATCTTGTTTCATACATATTTAATAGGAAATGAAAGCAAATTAAAAAAAACATGCATCTATCAAGAGTAAAGAAGTAAAAAAAAATATGTAAAATTGGAAGACATAGTACTAAAATCTTGTTTCATACATATTTAATACTGACTTTCCACTTGTATATTTAATGGGAGCTAAAAAGCTCCCTGGAAAATTTAACTTTATGCCTTTTGCCCATGTCCTTTTAATCATCTTTTGTTACAAATGAGAAGTACAAGTTCTCTAAAACAAGCTCATAGTGGAGTAGTGTTTAGTATGGTTGAACTGCATGTGGTCCATTTTCAGAAGCACTTTGGTCTCTCACTATGACTATTTTTGTAGGCCATGGAGATGATTAGCCAAGTTCTTAAGAGTCTTCTGTAGATAATGTAGAAATCTTGTTAATCTGTCACTGGAACCATAAAAACACCCCCTGAAACCAGCGTAACTTTAAGTAGAACTTTTTTTAAGTAGTCAGTGTGCTGGCAGAAGTGTCTCAGAATGTGGTCATATAATATATGTGATGAGGAAATGTGAGATGAAAAATGAGTTCATCATCATCATCGTTGCTAATATGAAAGGCTTTGATACCAATACATATGACAGCTGGCCTGTTGCATTATCTCAGCCTCCCTGCAGTTGCTTTTGGATAATTTTATCCTGGTTATATGCAATCAGTGTCAAACAACTTTTAGAATTCCTGCTGACATGAATGTCACATTGCACAAACTGGCATCTTGCTCCTCAGTCTAAAAAAAATTGGATGGGAGAAAGTAACTACATGGCAACTTACATTAACTCCTCACATATTTTTCAAAGCATAGAATAACAGATTTGTTGTTTGACATGTTGACATAAGGAAGAGTTATATTTTGTGACTGCTCCTGGGTTTGGTTAACAAAACAGTTGTCTTTTGTTTAAACATAGTTTTCTACTGAGTTGATATGTGATGCTTGGAAAATATACAGACCATGATCACATACTACGAGTGTTAGAGCTTCACTAGAATGGTGAAACAAATGGAAAAATAAGTCATATAACTGATGCCAATGAAAAGACTGTGAATGCATTGGTGAAGAAATAGCATGATGGATGCAAGGATGAACCTCACCACAAACATTGTGGTGGACTTTCCCAAAATGTTTGAGACCTTACATGTTATCAAGAGACAGATAAAGGTATATCCTCAGCATACAACAAAATAATTGAAAAACAAACATTTTTGGGTGGTCCACCACCATGTTTGTGGTGAGGCACATACTCGCTTCCCTCATCATGCCATTTCTTCACTAATACACTAAGTCTTTTCATTGGCATCAAGTATATAGCTATCTTTCTATTTGTTTCACCATTCTAATGAAATTTAACTCTCATACTATGTAAATATGGCCTGTATATTTTATGAGCATTACAGAGCAACTCAGCAGAACCGTGTTTAAAACAAGCATAACCATTTTGTTAGCTGAAGCCAGGAGTAGTCACAAAAGATAACTCTTCCTTATGTCAATGTATCAAACACTGAATATGTTATTCTAGGCTTTGAAAAAACATATGAGGAGCAAACCTAAGTTGCCATACAGTTATTCTATCCCAGTCAATTTTTTTTTAGATTTTTTTCTTTTCAGCCACTTTCCACCATCCTCAACATTCTCAAATGTTCTACTGTACCTCTTCTTATCAGGAGACTAAGACACTCATTTCCTTTCCTCTCCCCTGCAATGTCAGATTTGTTAATCAGTTGTGCACCATGCATCTATTTGTTAATCATTATTTCTGCCCACTTTAACCAGCAAACTTTGACCTCCTCCACTAACCAGATTTTGTTATGAACATATATTATAACACTTGTCTCAGTTATAAGTGCAATTCAGAAGTCCCTTTGTTGTCATTGTAAGCAGCAATTCCCAGAAGTTCCATTCATTATAGCAGCACTTACATTATCTCCACCACAAATACTAACATCCCCAAATAAAAGTATTTTCCAAGACATTCAAAGGATTTCTTAATGAGGTCAGTCTATTTTTGTCTATGGCTCCCCCACCTTTCTTATAAACTTAATACTCAAATATTGAAGCAGGAAGGATTCATGAAGCACAGATGAGTTACAGAGTTAGAAAAGAAGCAAAGAAAAGTTAAGAAAAAGACAGAAATGGGAGTGTTTGAAATGAATATCATACAAACCATGAGGCAAGATTAAGGAAGTGGTAGTTGCAGAAAAAAAAGGTGGTTGCAAACAATTGCAGTCTGATATAGTTTAATAAAGTGTGAACCAACAAATATTACTAGAAATTGAAGGGCAAACCAAGAAAGGAATAGAGAAACTTAAATATTTAGGAGAGTAGTCATCATTCATGTTTTCAGATTATTCATTTATTCATTTTCTGTAGGTATGTGAGTTTGTGCATACTCTTTTAATCTTTATCAGAAAAAAAGTGTATTGCAAGTAGATAGGAAAGGATTGCTGATGGTTATGTGGATGTGGCTGATGGTATGTGGATTTGAATCTAAGGTAGCATGTGTAGTCTCCATTCAACAAGGATGTAGACTGATAATCAAATGGTGTTTTCAGATTTATAGGAGAGATTGAGATGTAATAGGACAAAATGGAGGATAGAATTAAATAAAGAGTAAAGTAAAAAATATGCAAGGATGGAAGGAGGCAGAAGGTGAATGTAGGTTAAGTTAATGTTAAGTTACTTTAGAAGCTTGGCTGTTTCAAATATCTGAGGTTGTTGTTATGAATAGAAAGATATATGTAGAACCAAACAAAGTAAGGAATAAATTAAACTTGAAAGGTATGGAGAAAAATTAAGTGTTTAGTCATACATCACTTGGGATGAATGAAATGATAAGGTTGTATGAAGGTGTAGTAGTGGTGATGACACTGTATAAGAATGAAACATAGACTAAGAGAATTAGAGAGAAGAGATGAAATATATTGGATAAAATGTATTTAACATAAAAGGTATCCCACAAGTTGTGCCAGATACTCGAGAATATATGTACATATATGTTGTTGTCAGTGAAACATGTTCTATTAAGTGAGGACAGGAATTTCTCTTCTCAGTCAGGGATAACAAGTAGCATTGGTGGCTGCAGCTGTGTGGTGGCCAACCTGTCCTTGTAGCACAACACAGCTTTTACCATGAAACAAAACAAAGTGACACATGTTTATCAAATATTTTTTACATAGAACAGCACATACATTCATATCCCAGAATATATGGCACAACTCATTGGACACCATTTATGTTAATTTGTATTTTGATTAATAAAAAAAAAAAATAATAATAATAAAATAAAAAATAAATAAATAAATCAGGGGACACTGACTTTTGAGAGTATATACTAGTTTACAGTGTTATTATCCTTCCCATAAAATGTTAAGTTTAACATTACTATCTTAGGGTAACCAAATATCAGTTGGCAGTGTTAAATCTCATAGCTTTAACAGAGCCTGCATTGCTTTTTATGTACACCTGTGATGTGTACACACATTTACCTAGTTGTAATTTACAGGGCCTGAGCTATGCTTGTGTGTTCCCATCTCCATATCTACACTTATCCAGTTTTTCCTTGACGTTGTGCACACTTATTGCCAATGCTACATCCTCACTAAGCTTGTTCCAAACTTCTATATTTTTCTGTGGGAAACTATATTTCTCAATGTTACTCATGCATCTTTCTTTTCTTATTTTTTTGCTGTGTCCTTGTGTGTATCTGGTATTTCCTACTTCTCTTAGTAGCAAACCTCATGGGAAAGCGTACTTCAGCAGAAAAGTGATTTACCGAAGTAAAATTGATGAAGTACACGAGACTTACCGTAGGTCAGTTGAAATGTGCTTCTAATTTTACAAAGCAAATCACGTCTGCTGAAGGGAGCTTTCACATGCTCTCCACTCCCACCCATAATAGTATGGAGTGACGTGAAATGAATAACATTTACCACGGTATTGATAGAGCAAATTTTCATCATGTGGATTGTCGTACCCTTTAAAGCCTGCCAGCACGGGGTGATGTAGCGTGTATCATGTGAAAGCTCCCTTCAGCAGACATGATTTGCTTCGTAAAATTAGAAGCACATTTCAACTGACCTACGGTAAGTCTCGTGTACTTCATCAATTTTTCATTATCTATTTCTTCCACTCTATTCACAATTTAAAAATTAGTATTAAGTCTCCCATTTCTCTTTGTTCCAGTGCTGGCAGATTAATTTCCTTTAACCTTTTTTCATATGTTAATCCTTCTAGTTCTGGAACCATCTTTGTATCTTTTATAGTTTTTTTTTTTTTTTTTTTTTACATCTTTCTTCTTGTGGGGAGACCACACTGATTCAGCATATTCCAATGTTGGTCTAATCATAGTGGTAATTATCTTTCTCATCATATCTTCATCCATGTAGTGAAATGCTGTTCCAGTATTTCTCACCATTCTATATGCATCTCTGAATATCTTTTCTACATGCTTCTCTGTATTATCCCTCCCAGATCTTTCTCTTCTTGTACTTTTAGCATTTCTTTATTTCCCATTTTATATGTCCATTTTGGTCTCTTCACTTTTTTCCCATTTCCATTACATAACATTTTTTCACATTAAATTCCATTTCCCATCTCTTACTCCAGTCCCAGATTTTTATTCATATCCTCTTGTAGAATTTTTGCAGTCATTATTGTTTCTTATATGTCTCATTTAACTCTTTACTCCTTCAGGTATGTCTTTTATGTAGATCAGGAAAAATATTGATGCCAGCACTGAGCCTTGTGGTACTCCACTATCTACTTTTCTCCATTTTGATTTTACATCTTTTACTACCATTCTCATTTCTCTTTCCTTTACATAACTTTCCATCCAGTTTTTTTGTTTTTTCCTTTTAATCCTCCTTTATTTTCTAGCTTCCATAATAACCTGTTGTGGGAAACTTTGTTGAAAGCTTTTTTAGATCTAAATACACAAGTCTACCCATCCATCCCCCTCCTGTGTTATATTAGTCACTCTTGGTCTATAGTTTAGTGGTTCCTCTTTCTTTCCACTGTTATAAATTGGCACTGACTACTCTCCTCCATTCCTTAGGCACTCTTCCAGTTGATAATGAGCACTTTATTATGTCACATACTGGTTCAATTATTATTTCTTGCACTCTCTTAAAATGAAACCTGATACTCCATCTGGTCCTGTTGTTTTTCTCTCTTCCAGTTCCTCGATCATTTTATTTACTATAATTTCCCACATTTGTTTTTCTGTCTTCTCATGTTGTGGTTTTAAAATTCAGATTCTTCTGTGAAAACTCGTTGAAACTTTTTGTTTAGCAATTCACTCATGTCTTTTGGGTCTTCATATGTTTAATTTCCATCCTTCAATTCTTCTAGTTTTTTGTTTAGTATAATTTTTCAATTTATGAATCTGTAGAACAATTTAGGTTTGTCCTTGCACTTTTAAACTATATACTTTTCATATCCTTTCTCTTCCTCTCTCCTTATTTTCACATATTCATTTCTTGCTATCTTAAAGTCGTCCTTAAGGTAGGGGCACAGAGATGTGTCCCATCTTATTAATTGGATGCACACTGTGTGAAATGAATTGTGATAATGATGGTTGCAATGTCTTTATTAATATTGTTATGTAAGGCATAAGTAGCAGGGGAGTAAGAAGTGAGAAGAAGTAAGAATAAAGAAAGAAGGATGATAAGAAAGATGAAGGAGAGAGAGAGAGAGACAGGGACAAAGTGGGAAGTTGATGCATTGATGACAGTTAGGTAAGCCTGCTACTGAGTTAAGTGTAAGATTCTCCACGCAGAGCTACTTTTCTTCCCCACTTAATTTATCATATTTTTAATTGTTCTTTCATTTTGAATCCCACATATTTATTAGCTAAAGAATTGCCCTTGATGATGGCATAAACAGCATTCATTCAGGCCCCATAGTTTAGTCACCAGAATTTTCATAAGTACTTATTTTATTTATACCAGATAGCAGCCTGCTTTGGGTGCAAGTGCAGGGCAGGTGGGGTGGGGTGTGTCCCTGTTTCTCCCTGTCCCCACTGGCATAAGTCATCACCTGAGATGTAGTTCCAACCTGTGTTCTCATGCTTGAGTCAGTCACAGTCGGTAGCTTGGATGAGTCAGGTGTATCATGGTAGGCTGTGTGTTCTGAGGAGACTGGGCAAGATGTAGCCTGAAGGGTCACTTGCTTTAAGGGGTATTTGAGTAACCTACTCCAGCATTCCCCTGCTTATTATATTAGGTGTCTCTATCAACCTGCCTGTGGGTGCCTTTCCTCGCACGTCACTCTGTATATATTATGATGTGACTCCTTGTCTTATGGTGAGGCGAATACTTGGTGTTACAGTGAGAGGTGAATTACCCTCATGTTTGTTGTGTGGGCATTTGTCTATGTATATCGTGTTTGTCACATGCTGCTACTGTGATGCATTGCTCTTCATAGAATCTGCACATTGAGGATTATTGTACACTGTGTTGCAGTAAATTATCTTTCTTCCTAGGGTTGTGTCATTCCTGAAAGGAGGCAGAGCTTGTTGTCTGGGAAGTTGGATATGATATTGTACAGCAGAGGGAGATAGTATTCTACAGAAGTGGGTGGATGTTGTCTCGTAGTTTGTGAGGGCGCTACTCCGTAGAACACTGACCTTTTAAGTGTGTGTCCCATGTTGTGATTGTTCCTTCCTAGAACGTAGCTATTGATTCTTTCCCAGCTGTTGGAGTAGTTTGGCAGTTGTTGTGGTAATATTCCCTTGCCTGTGGGTGAATGAAACAGGCTGGCGACCTCATTCATGTAATCTGGCATTATGGCTGTCTGTGTAGAGGGTGCAAGAGTCAAAAAAGGACAATGTAATCCATATCAGATCCTGTACCAAGTCATGTAGGTGGTGACTTGGGGAAAGCTAGGCCAGTTTGAGGCAGCTGTAAGAGGGACAGGAATTTGTAGTTGTAACATTATGTTCTCCTTTTCAGGTAACACACACAAAACTAAAGTGTGGAACATCATTCACAGTGCTTGTAAGATGGGAAATATAGATAATTTGTCTGCAGCTCTTAAAATTCACACTTCTGGACAGCATGAAGGTAATGTGAAGACATATGCATCAGTTTTTTTCTCTCTCTCTCTCTCTCTCTCTCTCTCTCTCTCTCTCTCTCTCTCTCTCTCTCTCTCTCTCTCTCTCTCTCTCTCTCTCTCTCTCTCTCTCTCTCTCTCTCTCTCTCTCTCTCATGTTGATCATCATAATTTTGAGGAAAGCCATACCTGCCTGCTCGCTGTTTTAGTTTTGCAGCTCACCAAGTTGCTTTGTGTTTCATGTGTAATAGATTTTTTTTTTTTTCTGCCTTTCCTTTTTATTTTCTTTCATATTTACATACATTTCATGTCTTGTGTGCAAAGATTATTGTTATCATTACTATAATTATTATTCAGTTATCATAGCATAATAGAAGATTTGAATCTTAAATTAAATTGTAGGTGTATATTTATTTATGCTTTATACATAACAATTATTAAAACACCATCATTAATACATTGTTTTTTTACAGATCATAATCTTTCACAGGAAGAGTTAGAGTCCATAGCATCCACAGATGTTCCCAGTGATCTCAGCAAGATATCTTTTGGATCGAAGTCCAGAACAATGCTTCATGTAGCTGCAGAAAATGCACAGAATGATGTCATTTGGTAAATTGTTTTAAAATTGTTCAAATGCACAAGCATCAGCAGTTTGTGTTGATTTATAGGAATCCTGTTAAAGGTTTCATCCACTCAGAGATATTAAGCAAATATTACAAAATGTATATATTGGGCAATGTCTTTTATATACAGAGGAACCTTGGTTCTCAAACTTAATTTGTTACTGAATGCCATTCAAAATCCGAAATGTTTGAAAACCAAAACTGTTTTCTCCAAAGGAATCAATGTAAAATGGATTAATCTGTTCCCAGACACCAGTCTACACTGTCTTAGTGGCCATGATGGCTGCTTCACAACATCTCCAGCTCACAAATTATTTATCCAGAAAGGATGTATTTAATAGACCTAATGACACAGAACTCATTAGAAGATATTGTTTAGACTGATCTAGTGAGGGAAGCCTTACAGAGGGACACAGAGACAAGCAACCCACTTACTGCCAAAATGCAGTTGTGCAGTAATGATGGCATTGGGGGTCAACGAGAGAGTCACAGATCACAGATTATTCCTGAGTGCCGAAAGCTGTTTGTTTACATTGAGACTTTTCAACAGGATCACATTTACCTTATTTCAAAGATTGAATTACTGTCTTACATTCTGTGTCTCTCCTCCAATTATTTAAAAATGAAATAGATATTCATAGAAACTATAAATTAGTAATAAATGGCAGCTTTTGCTATGTCTTTTAATATTTGAAATCAAGCAACTTTGTTCTAGAACTGAATTATGGTACCACAACCAAAACGATTATGAGTTCAAAAATTTGTTCGAAAACTGATTTGTTCGAAAACAGAGGCTTTCAGTAACTGAGGTTCCACTGTGTGTGTGTGTGTGTGTGTGTGTATATATATATATATATATATATATATATATATATATATATATATATATATATATATATATATATATATATATATATATATATATATGATGAAGTTCTGAGACACAATAGAGGTGAGTAGGGAAAGCATCCAGAGTTCTTTCTTTTCTTCACTTTATTACTTTCACAGGAGGCATCTTCAGGCTAAAGTATATCATTATATTTAGTACAATATAAAAAGATATAATGTTAAAAATAAGAGCAAAAAATAACATAAGGGGCACAATAAAAAAAAAGTAAAATAAAAAAGTTAACAATGTGACCCGCCATTATACATGTGTCAGTTTTTTGTTTTTACTTTTTTTGTACCCCTTATCAGTTATTTTTTGCTGTTATTTTTCAAATTATATCTTTTTATGTTGTACAAAATATAATTATATATATTTTAGCCTGAAGATGCCTACTGTGAAAGTGAAACATTGCAAGTAATAAACTGAAGAAAAGAAAGAAATCTGGATGCTTTCCCTGCTCACCTTATATATATATATATATATATATATATATATATATATATATATATATATATATATATATATATATATATATATATATATATATATATATATATATATATATATATATATATATATATATATATATATATATATATATATATATATATATATATATATATATATATATATATATATATATATATATATATATATATATATATATATATATATATATATATATATAGGTTTCACAGTTCTTTGCCTCAGTTGATTTCTTTACTACCTGTTTGTCTCTACTGCTGCCCTGCCCCCCCTCCCTTTCCCCCATCTATCTGCATCCCCTCTCTCTCTCTCTCTCTCTCTCTCTCTCTCTCTCTCTCTCTCTCTCTCTCTCTCTCTCTCTCTCTCTCTCTCTCTCTCTCTCTCTCTCTCTCTCTCTCTCTCTCTCTCTCTCTCTCTCTTGGCTGACGAATCAAATAAAAGCAAAGAAAAGTTTGTAACTACATAAAGCAAACTTTTTACAATTCAGATCAGTGCTCAAACAAATCAACTGAAGTTACTTATGTACCAGCACAAATATTAATGCTAAATGGAAATATTTCACTGAAAATTATTTAAAAGCTGTGCAAGAATGCATGCCTTCAAAAAAATTGATGTCCTATTCAATATGTTAAGCCAAAGTGGTGGAACAGACAAATTGCTGAATGTCTGTGTGTCAAGAGGGACACCCATAACAGATTGAATTCCTCCATTAATGATGAAGAATGAACTAGATTCAGAGAGTTAAGTGTAAAGCAAAAAGATTAATGAAACAGAGCAAAAGGTCCACTGAATTACACATTGCAAACCAAAGTAAGACAAACCTGAAGGAATTTTATAGCTTTATCAGAGAGAAGAGAATGATTACCTCAACTATTGGACCAATTATTGACGAAAATGGAGATTTCACAAATGAGAAGCAAATCAGTCGCATTCTTAACACTTTCTTTGCATTGGATTTTACACCAGAAGACCTCAGCGATATCCCTACACTACCAAGTACCAGCAGCCCAAATAAATAACAGTGATACCTTAAGTAGTATCAATATAACAAGGAGAGACGTGTCAAAATGTACCATCAAACTTGAAGTAAGTCACCCAGGCTTGACACGATCTCCCCCTGCATGATAAAAGAAGCTAAATGTGAATTGGTTGAATTCTTGATTCTATCATTCTATAAATCCTGTAGTCCAGTACAGTGCCTAATGAGTGGAAGCTCGCTAACATAACTCAGATTTTCAAAAAAGGCATTAAATCTTTACCCTGCAATTACTGGCCAGTTAGCTTAAAATTGTATGCAACATGCTAGAAACATTTATTAGAGATAAACTTGTTTATCACTTATAGGAAAACACTCAACAAAGCTTCCATGACAAACCTCGCAGACTTCTATGATATTCCGAATCATTATGACGAAAGTAAAGAGGTAGATATAACATCTTGATTTTCAAAAGGCTTTTGACAAAGTTCCCCCACAAACATTTACTGATTAAGCTAAAATTGCATTGTATCCAAAGCAGAGTTTTGATATGGGTAGGAAACTGGCTGAACAACCATAAACAAATAGTAGTTGTCACGATCGCTTACTTACCTGCGATCGAACGATACCGGTTATCTTTCCAAGAAAGTGGGCGTTACACTGATCCCGGAAAGTTTTAAAGGTCTGGATTTTTAAAGGCTTCGAGTGCCTACCTGACCTATCCGAAATCGCCAGAATTATCTCTCACTCCACCTTTACCTTGACTCAGCACACCTGGAATCACCTCTAATACCAGATTGATGTTGGGGGAGTAGAAAACACAAACAACATGAGGTAATACACGTTACTACATGACGTTCTCGTCACTTCCCACATCACCAGAACCCGTTTACACCTCCACCAGTCACAGAAATATTTCCCCTCAACCGCAGGAATTTACCCGGATGCCATTACCGCGTCCCCAGACAATAATTCCTGTATTTCACCTCCTCAAGCCTCACAGGAGATTACCATTATCACCAAAGATTACCCATAACACCATAACATCGTCCCCAAAATCACCAATACACCACAACACCAACTTCCAAGGTTAACACCACAACCTCCACTCACAAAATGGCTGCCAGTTTGACCTATGACCCCTTCCAACAGCGTCACCGGCACAACTCAACAACCGAATTTCAGCAGACAAGAGCTCTTGGTACCACAAAAGACTCACTAACCTGATCCTGGATATCCAGGTTATACCGCTACACCACTAATACCTCCACAAACTCACTCCATCACCAATCCACACCAAAATCCTTCCCTGAGAAACGCCACCTTCCTCCCCACTTCACGACCCAAGGCGTTCTACCTTTCCCCTCCTTGGAATGTGTTGTTGCCCACTCAAGCTCTCCTCGTTTTCAACGTATTTCACCTCAATTATACTTCCTTCCTTATACATACAAAGATATAGAGAGCTTAAATTATGAAGAGAATAATACTACATGATATAAAATGGGTAAATAAGCCTTACACTACTTATAACAAAAAAGAGGATAATGCCCGAATGGCAGGTAACCGAAACACGGGGACACTAAGAAAACGTGATCCCATCCAAGGTAAACTCGGCCAATAACATGACATAGTAATAAATGAAAAACCATCCAAGTGGACTAACATAACCAGTGAGGTGCCATAAGGATAAATTTTAGGACATAGATGAGAGTGTTATTAATATTGAAGCTTGCTGATGACATCAAAATAGCAAATTCTGTAGTCTCTAACAAACAAGTAAAAAAAAAAAAAGTGCAGTATGCAGAGCAATCCAGACAAGTTGTCAGGATGGGGGCAAACCTGGCAAATGAGTTTTAATGTGGATAAGTATTAAGTGCTACATACAGTAGATGTGGTTGCTTTATGCGTGGCAGGTGGAACATATATAAAAACCACACTTAATAAAATACCCCTGCCATTACATTATTTCTTGAAAGATCTGGCAACATCTTTACTTGCTTCCAGTCTCCACTTCCCAGAATACACTAAATGTGCCACGTGCTTGGCAAGGAGAGAATGTCTGCCGCTCTGTGGTTCTTTCTCTTGCCAATTTCTTTGTGAGGCACATTTACTTCCAACCCCTCTACTGCTAACCATGCCGAAGAAAAAAGTAGCTCACATAGGCTCAGATAGAGGTCATACATGTCCTCTACAAGGAGGGAAAGTCTAGTTGGTGTATTGCCGAGAATATAGGAGTTTCACTCTGTACAGCACAGTTATGGACAAAGAAAATACATGATGCTGAACCATCCTGTCCTATAAGAAAAGGCCTGGGAAGAAAATACTGCTTTTGAACAGAACACTGAATGTCATCAAAAGGCAGGTGGAGTCCAACTTGACCCTTACAGCAAAAGAGTCAAAGCACAAAAACCCCAAGATACTTGGTGATGTAATATGCACACTTCAGGACAACTTGCATAAAGTGCTCAAGTACCGTAAGTGTCGTGCTGTTCTCAAATCCTGGGTAACAAAGCACCATGGACAAATGAGAGTCAATTTCACTAATCAGTAGAGACATTGGACTGCAAGGTCTTCTGTGACCTTTGTATCTATGTAACTCTCTCTCTCTCTCTCTCTCTCTCTCTCTCTCTCTCTCTCTCTCTCTCTCTCTCTCTCTCTCTCTCTCTCTCTCTCTCTCTCTCTCTCTCTCTCTCTCTCTCTCTCTCTCTCTCTCGCTTACATACTTTAGCATTTTTTTCCAATTTATTAAAACTCTTCTTCTAGTAGGTTTCATACACTTCTTGTACTTCCTTGTTTACATATATTTTATCATTCTACCCACATTTGTGTTGACAGTCAGTGAGTGTTCTTTACATGACTGAATGTTCCTCTCCTATATGCATCTTTAAGACATATCAGTGGGAGATGAATAGAATACACTCAATAATAAAGTTGTCAGTGCTAAATCATTAGGGAGTTTTAAAAAAGACAAGACAGATTTATGAATAAGGAGAATGTTTCATGGAGGGAACACCTTATGTAGGCCTGATGGCTTCTTGCAGCTTCTCTTACCATATTTTCTCAAGTATAGTTCAATCTCAAATTTAGTTCAACCCCTGATTTCTGGCCAGGATATTAGTAATTTATGGTATACCTTGTATATAGGTCTAACACCTATATGAAGGGTAGCAACCTCTAACATCTAACATCCATCTATCAAAAAAAATCTCATGACCTTGGAGTGCTGTACTAGTAATTAAATCACCACATTTTATAGGAATGTGAGCAGAGAGAGAGAGAGAGAGAGAGAGAGAGGAGAGAGAGAGAGAGAGAGAGAGAGAGAGAGAGAGAGAGAGAGAAGAAGAAGAACAAGAGCAGGAGAGGGGGAACAGGAGTAAGGGAAAGAGTTGAGAAAAAGAGACCTGGAAATATGAGAGAGATTGAAGGGGGATAGGAATGAGAGAGAGAGAGAGAGAGAGAGAGAGAGAGAGAGAGAGAGAGAGAGAGAGAGAGAGAGAGAGAGAGAGAGAGAGAGACCTGCTCTTCCTTCCTTGTTCATTCAAATGATTAAAGGGCATGGGCACCATACACACACACACACACACACACACACACACACACACACACACACATCCTCACTACTTGTCATGTTTGGTTTATAATGATAATAATGATTGTACTGAGTCACTCAAACTAAATTATCTCTGCTGTATACCTCTTACCTAACTCCTCTGACTATAAAATATTCTTTGACTTAACTTCCAAAGCAGAGCACATCCTGAGTCTCTTCCCTCTCATGGAGATCTCCATTCTTGGAGACCTCAATGTTCACAACCAGCTTTGGCTTTCCTTTCCCTTCACTGACCATCCTGGTGAAGTAGCCTTTAACTTTCTTATAATCCACAACCTAGAGCAACTGATGCAACACCCTCGACCTAGAGCAACTGATGAAACATCCTCTATGTATTCCTAACTGTCTAGGAGATACACCCAACATTCTTGACCTCTCAGGTTTTTTTTTTTTTTAATCTATCCTGAACAGAAAGATTCTTAAACATCTATCTCTTCACAACCTCATATCTGATTGCCAGTGTGGTTTCCGTCAAGACCACTCTACTGGTGATCTTCTGGCTTTCCTTATTGAATCTTGGTCATCCTCTTTTAGAGATTTTGGTGAAACTTTCATTGTTGCCTCAGACATATCAAAAGCTTTTGATAGAATCTGGCACAAAGCTTTAATTTCCAAACTACCTTCCTATTGCTTTTATCCTTTTCCCTGTAACTACATCTTAAGTTTCCTGTTTGACCATTCTATTGCTGCTGTGGTAGATGGTCACTGTTCTCTTAAATCTATTAACAGTGTTGTTCCTCAGGGTTCTGTCCTGTCACCTACTCTCTTCCTGTTATTTATCAATGATTTAAACCAAACTTCTTGTCCCATCCACTCCTATGCTGATGATACTATCTGATTGCCAGTGTGGTTTCCGTCAAGACCACTCTACTGGTGATCTTCTGGCTTTCCTTACTGAATCTTGGTCATCCTCTTGTAGAGATTTTGGTGAAACTTTCATTGTTGCCTCAGACATATCAAAAGCTTTTGATAGAATCTGGCACAAAGCTTTAATTTCCAAACTACCTTCCTATTGCTTTTATCCTTTTCCCTGTAACTACATCTTAAGTTTCCTGTTTGACCATTCTATTGCTGCTGTGGTAGATGGTCACTGTTCTCTTAAATCTATTAACAGTGTTGTTCCTCAGGGTTCTGTCCTGTCACCTACTCTCTTCCTGTTATTTATTAATGATTTAAACCAAACTTCTTGTCCCATCCACTCCTATGCTGATGATACTACCCTGCACTTTTTTTCCATGTCTTTTCATAGATGTCCAACTCTTCAGGGAGTAAACAGCTCATGCAGGGAAGCCACAAAACACCAAACTTCTAATCTCTCTAAAATTTCTGTTTGAGGCAGAGGAAACTTAGCATTACTCAATGCCTCAAAAACTCAATTCCTCCATCCCTCAACTTAACACAACCTTCCAGATAACTATCCCCTCTTTTTCAGTAACATTCAACTGTCCTCTATTTTATACACTGAACATGCTCAGTCTATCCTTTATTTGTAATCTAAACTGGAAACTTCATATCTCATCTCTAGCTAAACCAGCTTCTAAGAAGTTAGGCATTCTGCGTCATCTCTGCCAGTTTTTCTTGCGTTCTCAGCTGCTAGCTCTGTACAGGGGCCTTATCCATCCATCTATGGAGTATACTTCACATGTATTGGAGGGTTCCACTCATACTGCTTTTTAAGACTGGGTGCGATCAAAACCTTTTTGTCTTATCAACTCTTCACCCCTATTCTATCTACCTCTTTAATTCAGAAGTTAATCAGTATTCTCAGTCATTCATCCCTTTATCTAGTAAACTCTTGAACTCCCTATCTGCTTCTGTATTTCCTCCTTCCTATGACTTTAACTCTTTCAAGAGGGAGGTTTCAAGACACTTATCCTCTGGAATTTGATAATTTTGTTTGGCTTCTCTTTGGGATCTGGCACTTAAGTGGGTCTTTTTTTATTCCAAATCTTTGTTCCCTTTGTTCCCTTACATAAAAAGGAAAAAAATAATCTACTACTATTACTACTACTACTACTACTACTACTACTACTACTACTAATGATAATAATAATAATAATGATAATAATAATAGTAATAATAATACATTAATATTATCATTAATACATAAGTTTAATAATTTTCAATGTAAATATAGTTAATCTTCAAAGTGATTGTGTTGGTTAGTACCAGATTCATATGACAACAAAGGAGGAGCAGGTCTCTCTCTCTCTCTCTCTCTCTCTCTCTCTCTCTCTCTCTCTCTCTCTCTCTCTCTCTCTCTCTCTCTCTCTCTCTCTCTCTCTCTCTCTCTCTCTCTCTCTCTCTCTCTCTCTCTCTCTCTCTCTCTCTCTCTCTCTCTCTTTATTTTCTATTTTCATGGGTAGCATGTATACAGAGCTTTGGTGATGATCTCTTCTTTGGTGATGTCTCTCCCTCTCCTACTCTACACATGATGTGGTGCTGTATATGTTGAATATAAAAATTTGTAATGGGTTTTTATTGTGTATTTCAATCTATGGGTGTTTTTGATTATGTATGAATTGTATATGCATATGGTGACCAAACCTGTGATCAGCATTTCAACAAAGACTATTGAAACCACAATATAAAATAAGTCAAGTAGCCTATTATATATTCATGAGCTTTATCTGCTAGAGGCACAACACATCTCTTCATTACTTAGTAACTGGTAAAAATTTATATTGTGTACTGGTCATAATAAGTAAATACTTCATTTCTAAAGCCAAGAGTTGCTACTGGCACTTCCTATCATGCTTGAATTTCTGAATTTTCGACTTAGGAAATCTGATTGGTGGTGTTTAGGTCAATCCCCAGTCTTTTGCCTAAATATTTGGCCTTCAGAACTCAATCTATACTCATGGAAATATGGTATTATGATGTTGTCTGTATGTTATAGTAGAACAGGTGAATGTAGTATCTATCTTTAAGAAAGGAGATAAAACTTTAACATCTAATGATAGACCTGTCAGCCTAATTTCTCTTGTATGTAAAATAATGGAGTCAGTAATAGCAAAGAATATTAAGAAGCATTCAGACAAACATAACTCGATAAATCAGTCACAGCATGGCTTCACAAAGGGGAAGTCTTGCTTGGCGATCTTGTTAAGTTTTTACAATAAAGTTTATGAGGTGGCAGATAATGGCAATAGTTATGACATTCTATATCTGGACTTTAGTAGAGCGTTTGACAAGGTACCCCATCAGAGACTCCTGAGAAAGGTTAGGGCGCATGGGATAGATGGGGAGGTATTATACTGGATAAAGTCGTGGCTAAGCAATAGGTGACAGAGAGTTATAATAAACTTCTTTGAATCTGAGTGTGGTTAAGTAATTAGTGGGGTGCTGCAGGGATCAGTATTAGGGCCATTGTTGTTTTCAGTATATATCAGTGAAATTAGTAGTGGTTAGTAAATTTACAGATTACATAAAGATAGATTAATTAGGTCAGAATTGGATGCCATTGCCTTGCAGGCAGATTTGGATGGGATGAATGAATGGACAGACAGATGGCAAATGCAGTTTTATATTAACAAATGCAAAGTACTTAGCATACGTAGAGGAAACCCACACATTAGGTACACAATAAACAATGAAGCTCTGGTAGATTCAGTGTACAAAAAAGATATAGGAGTTATAATTAGCTCTGAACTCCATCTAAGAAAGCAATGCATAGAGGCCAGAAACAGGGCAAATAAGGTATTAAGATTAATTTTTAGGAGTGTTAAAAGTAAAAGACCTGAAGTAATATTAAAGTTAAATTTGGCACTGGTCAGACCTCACCTAGACTATGCTGTGGAGTTCTGGTCCCCATATTATGGGAAGGATATAGGCCTATTAGAATTAGTATAAAAGAGAATGACTAAAAGGATACAGGGGATGAGAAGTATTCCTTACGAAGCGAGAATGAAGCTGTTAAATTTACATTCTTTAGAGAGATGTAGGTTAAGAGGGGACCTGATAGAAGTCTGTAAGTGGTATAAGGATTATAACAAGGGGGATGTGAGCAAAATTCTTAGGATCAGTAACCAAGATAGACCAAGAAATAACAGGTTCAAGCTTGAAAAATTAGGGTTTAAAAAGAGATAGGAAGGAACTGGTTCTCAAATAGAATGATAGATGAATTGATAGTTGTTAGTGCTGAGTCATTAGGGAGCTTTAAGAGAAGATTAGACAAATTTATGGATAGGGTTGATAGTGGAAATAGGTAGGTATATTTCATACAGGGACCTGATGGCTTCTTGCAGCTTTACTTATTTCTTATGTTCTTAACAGAACTCGCTTTACTTCTCAGGTGGCTCCTTGAGCACGGCTGCAACCCAAGTGTTACTGATGGTGCCAAGAGGCTTCCATTTGATGATGCTGCAGACAAAGAGTGTCGTAATACCTTCAGGCGCTTCATGGCACAGTGGCCGGATAAATATGATTATAAGAAGGTAAGTTTGTGATATGCAGCAAGCATCATGAAATGATTGTTATTTATGCATCAAGGACTTCATGAGTGTGTAGGGTAGTGACCTTATTTATGTTAATAGAGAAAGCTGATGGGGGAGGATAGATCTAGAAAAATGTAATGCCAGGTTCCCCTCTCTCTCTCTCTCTCTCTCTCTCTCTCTCTCTCTCTCTCTCTCTCTCTCTCTCTCTCTCTCTCTCTCTCTCTCTCTCTCTCTCTCTCTCTCTCTCTCTCTCTCTCTCTCTCTCTCTCTCTCTCTCTCTCTCTCTCTCTCTCTCTCTCTCTCTCTCTCTCTCTCTCTCTCTCTCATAGTTAAAATAATCAGTACAATTTGCTGAGCTTGGGTGGGAAGTAGAAGGTCGTAGTGTTGCTTGCATTGCTCCTCCCATGTCTGTTAAGCCATTAGAATTTGTTGATGCTCCAAAAATGGAGATAGCTGAGGTTGAGGAATGGTTAATCCACTCTTCTAAAGTTATGGTTAAAAGAACATAACAGCTGTCTATGTAACTTTTGGTTAAGTTTTTATCATGGCTTTCAAGTGTCACCTTGTGTACATTTACTCTAAACTGAAGTGTGAAGATTCTTCATTCATTATAGGCTTATTTTACACATCCTAAAGATCACAAAGAAGAAAGAAACACATTTTGAATTAGATTTGAGAATTAATTGACATAAATATATCAAGGTTGATCACAAGTAATATTCAAACTCTGATGAAAAGAGATTTGTAGATGCATTGAGAATATTTTTAGCCATGAGGTGAATTAATTTGAGATGTTCTTGTGATTTTTTGGTTGCAGACATCTTGTATAGTACCACTACTAGTGTACAGCAGGCACAATTTTTGAGGCTCCTTGTGACTACATTATTGTGAATGTATCACATTGTTATTGATTGGAGCTTCATAATGTCTAAATAATATATAATACATATTCCTTTTCAGAATATGTTAGTTGAGTACTATCTATTAGTATAATATTTGAATTTACAAAGAAACCTAAAGAGTCTGGTCATGTCACCTGTGATGTATTTAATGAAGAATATGTTTTCTTGCAAATATTTTATGAATATATTCAAACTTCAGATGACTAAGTAATTTACACCCAATTCCATTTAGGCTAATATTCCAAGTCCGTTGACCAAGGAGCAAGAATTAGAACAGGCAGCCAAGCTGGCCATAAGAAGGAAAGCTCAGAGGCAGGCCAAGCAGGAGAGACAAAGAGAAAAGAAACAGCAAGAAAGAATAAAAAATGAACAAAGAAAAGCTTTGCAAGCTGAAGAAGAAGATAAGAAAAAGTTTCTTGAACTTAGTGACAGAGAAAAGGTATGTTATGTCTTTGTTTTCAGGATATTACTATAATTATGGACTTCTTCATTACACCTGGATATACTAGATCTTGGATACAAGAGATAGCAAGAGGATATGAAGTTTCTTACTGTTCTAGTAGCATGTTTAAGTTATAGCAGTGGATGTGTCAGTCTATTAATTTTATATCTGTTACAGAATCTATCCCTTATTCTTTGATGAATAGGTGCAGTAGATGTGTTTCTGCATGCAGGTGTACTGAAATTTGATCTTTGTAGTCTTCACTCTTTTAACTGTCCCATTTTTTTTTTCTTCTTTTCATTCCTAAGCTGTGAGGTTTCTTACAAATGCCTCTCACCACATGCAAGAGAGTTGACATTTTGCTAAAAGACAGTATGTTTTCAATCATTTGTGCTGCTCTCCATGCCTATAATGTGTTAATCCCTTGCCTGTGGGGTTTCTTGCACATTTCTTCTCATATGTAAGGAACCTTTGGTAATTTGCCAAAAATAGCTTTTTTCAATCATGTGTGCATGCTTTTCTCATGTTAAAGTAAATGGTAATAGACTCATACATCCTTCATCATGAAAATCCAGAGACCAAAATTTCTCAGTTTAGAGGTGCAACTATCACCATGACAGCACACTGTTCAAATGATTGCCCCACAGGACAGGAGAGTGGGGAGAACTTCCCAGCTACTCTCATTCTAGCCTAATCTATATGCATATATATTTCCCTAACTTAAGGGGATATCCCGTCCAGTTGGAAGACAAAAAAAATAAATAAATAAATAAATAAATAAAAAAAATGAAAAATGAAAAATGTGAACAGACACAAACACAGTAAATGTAATAAAAAAGTGCAGTGATGACTAATAAGAGAATGATGAGTAACACAAATGTTTAGGAGCCTGTATCTCAAAATATTTTTTTTATTATAAATGTCCAAAGCTTAACCATTGCTTCATAGATTCCCATCAAACCTTCAGGATCATTAGAATGGACTAAGATCTACAAACGTATGCATCTATAATTTTAAATTGATTATTATACATACAAAAAAAAAAAAATCTTCATAAAGTCAAAATTTGCTGAAAGTTGAAAGGTGCAAGAAAAATTTCTTTCTCAAATTCAGCGATAAGAATCAGAATTTCAAACAGTCAGTTAGAGATCAGTAGTATACCTACATGAGTGGCACAATATCATATGATTTATTATTTTTTCCTAGGATTTTGAAAAGAGGCCTTAATTTTTTTTATTTCTGAAATTTAAAAAAATAAAGGTAGAGGAATGTTGTATATGCCATGCCCTACCAGTGTAAAATTCTGTGTAAAACAAGTAAATAGTATGGCAAAAACTCGTCATACCAGACATCCCCCTAAGTTACTCTCTTCCTTCTATTTGTCTCCTTCTCAGCCTCTTTCCTTTGTTCTCTCTCTTCATACATTCCCTCTCCCTCTTACACTTAGCAAAACACATGCTTTTGTTTAGTAACACACCACAGTGATGCAGCTCACTGTAAAGCATCCTTATCAAGCTCATAGTCTCTATTTTCAGTGTCTTCAGTATTACTGACAATTGGCACAGAATATGTTCAGTAGTGCCATTAGAGGAAGGTTACATTACATTGGGGTCAGTACACTTTCTTATATCACAAGGCACTAGTAGTTTAAAATAGCTGTCATCACTGTCTTCTCTTTTGACATCACTTCCAAGGCTGTATACAGTAAAATCTAGCACTACCTTTTAGCATTTTTACTAAGTGGTCTCTCATAAGCACCTTAACCCTATCATCTGCGGCTTTCCTGGATTTTCGCTCTTTCTGACTGGGGGATCGTGTGTTAAGTACGAGTGAGCATCACTGAATGAACAATGTTCTATTGATTGCCTCGCAGCAAAAGGGCCTAACATATCATACGGCGCCATTCCATCTAATTACCTATAGTGTAGTACATATTATTAAATGCAATGTTGGCCATGATTTTTCCTAACACCATTGCTCATATCTGCTTTCTCCACATCACTGTCATCATTTCACATCAGATGGATATATTCTGCACATACACACATGCATGCACATACACACACACCACGCGACAGCCATGGCAGCTACCCTTGAATGATATTATGCAGAGGAAGAGAGGGAGCTGGACATTACACAGTTATGTCTGGTTTCATCAAGCTACCAGATGATGATTAGGAAAACTGAACCTAACATCAAGTTACAAAAACAATGCTGCATCTCTAGAGTATAAATTGGTTACAGTAGGCTATGCATAAAATACAAAAAAATAATTAAATAAATAAGTAAAAGTGAGTAAACATTTTGTTTTCATTTCAACTCCCTATTGTTCCTGTAATGATGCTGGCATCGAATTATCAGTCACTATCTCAGAATCAGTACATTTTGTTATTTTGTTGGTATACGACACATAACAATACAAAAATATGCAGGTGCTGATGAGTGACAGTAACGTAAAGCTTGCCTGTGTAACAAGGGAGTGCTGGGAGACAAGGAGAGCAATGATTTCATTTGAACTGGTAATTCAGTCATGTTCTTGATTAGCAGCAGTGATAAGCACAGTAGGCTTAGTTTTCCTAAATATCATTATGAAAGCTTCATAATATCTACTGATGGGAGTGGTGGCTTCACCTTTCATCAAGATAGGAAGCTTGGGATTGCACCCTATATTTTTACAGTATGTAGCACACACACACACACACACACACACACACACACACACGTTATTACTAATATTGCTGTTATTATTATTATTATTGTTATTATTATTATTATTATTATTATTATTATTATTATTATTATTATTATTATTATTATTATAATTTCAATAATGTTGAGAGAGAGAGAGAGAGAGAGAGAGAGAGAGAGAGAGAGAGAGGAGGAGGGAGGGAAGCATTATGAACCTGTAGGTAGATATTATGAATACTACTGTGGGTTTGCAATGGATGAACACCTGCTTACTTAGTTAAGCGAGTTTTAGCCACACTGAAAAAGTGTTACCAGGATCTGGGCCAGGGACCCAACTCACATGTATCACACCAAACACTTTCCCCAAACTCTGCCCCTTTGAAAGTGGTTTCATTTAGTAGTTGAATTTTAATGTAGAACAGGCAACAACAAAATTATAGTTCAAAAGTAATTATTTGTGATTGTAAGGAAAACAACTGAAATTCATACTAGGTGATAAAGACAATGATTGCTTCTACAACTTTGCTGAATCTGTTGTGATTTGAAGCCACTTAGATATCAAAATAAATTTTGAAAGTGATGTTTGTTTTGAGCCAAATGTTTTTTTTATTTTTTTTTCCATTTTCTCTCTCTCCCTTTCTCTCTCCGCATAATATATATATATATATATATATATATATATATATATATATATATATATATATATATATATATATATATATATATATATATATATATATACATACATACATACAGTAAAATCCCTCTTATCCGGCATTCGAGTATCCGGCAGCTTCAAGTATCCGGCACATTTTTCCCAGAGCCTTAAAATCAATAAAAAATCAATGTGTACTCATAAAATCGATTAAAATTCCCACACGAGGCATACTTTGTCCCCTCGCCACCAGAGCGCACTGCTTTGTGCCATCCGCAGCCCACTGCACTGTGTTTACTCAGTGACTCAGTCCCGCGTGTGCACTGTTTATTGCCTGACACCTTCATCATGCCTAAAGTTGTAGAAAAGAGGAAGCGTGTTGTGCTTACACTTAAGCAGCTGATCAGATCAGCTGCTGATTAAGATCAGCTGATCTTTGTTATGGTAAGATGCGTGAGTGTAGGGTGGTGATTGTGGACATAATTTCACTTCTATTCAAGTATCCGGCAATATTCAAGTATCCGGCATGTCAGCGGTCCCGTTGATGCTGGATAAGAGGGATTTTACTGTATATATATATATATATATATATATATATATATATATATATATATATATATATATATATATATATATATATATATATATTGTGTGAAGCGAGGTAAAGTGATATAAAACAAAGAAGGAAGTAAAAACAAATGAGAAGAAAAATAGAGAGAGAGAGAGAGAGAGAGAGAGAGAGGCTGGGGACGAGACTTAGACATGTCCCTGACAAATAGCCTACCCAGCCTGAAGCTCCTAGTATAATATTTATCCATGCAGTCATTCATATTCCTCATGTAAATTTCCTTACTTCCTCTTGTCCTTTCAATTTAAGTTTCACCCAGTACAGTATTTAGTAGAAGAGTTGCTCTTAATAATAAAGTAATCAGTATTTGTCTGGCCTCCATCGGTTAATCATTACAATTTTTAGAAGTGAAATGTTTTATTCACATAAGCAAGCGGGTGGGTGTGTATGTATGTTGCCACCCCCCTCCCCCCCTAGCAGCAGAGCAGGAGGGTGTTTGGCATACTTCCCATGCTCAGTCACAACCCAGTGCTTAGACAGAATGGACATATTGAGGCAGGCAGTAATATCTGGTGGAGACTGATGCAGGAATACAGTTACTTGGGTCAGTTGCTTTAAGAATATAAGTGAGTCATTACTAGCTGTATGCCAAGTCCTACTTAAATAGCATACAAGTCTCCAATTTAGTCTGCCAAGAAATGTAGTTAATTTGTAATACATTATCAGGGACATGACTCCTCAGCAGAGCTTGTGTGCAAGCCGAGTTGTGTTACAGTGGGAGGTGAATTACCCTCCTGTTTGTTTGGGAGCACTTGTCTGTAGTTGTTTCCTTTGTTAGTGAGCTTGTGTTAAATGCTATTGTTGGCTTAGGCTGCTCAGCCACAGAAGACTTAAGTGAATAGCTATGTAGTGAACTTTACTTCCTCCCAACGTCCTAACAAGGGCTGCTGTCCTGGAAGTAGTAAACAATACTACTTTGCAAGAAATATAACATGTCGTTCAACAGTGGGAAGATTTGTTACTGAGGGTGGTTGTCCAATGGGGTTTTATACCTCAGCCATATATATGTTATTGCTTGTTATAATTGTTTCTCCTTAGGTGTGGTTGTTGATCCTTTCACATTTGTGGGTGTTAAGTGTTGTTAGAGTATTTCCCTTGTCTGTAGGTGGATAAAAGAGACTGATGACCTCATTACAACCATTGTTAAGAAGGGTGCATGAGTCAAAATTAGACCTTGTAACCCATATTAAGCCCTGCACCCAGTACGTAGGAATTGACTTGGAGGAAACTAGTCCAGGTGCGGCAGTTTTATGAAGGGGCTAGAAATTGTGGTTTTGAATATATATATATATATATATATATATATATATATATATATATATATATATATATATATATATATATATATATATATATATATATATATATATTATTGTCAGACATTATACATTTATAACTTTATCAAGAAAGCAAACCTTAGTTTTACAGAAACAAATTATCACAGTGCCTGACTGTGATAAGCTGGACAGTGACATTTCTGAACTGCTCTAGTTCAAGCTCCCATGATTACAATGAGGGGAATGGCAACTGTTTGCAGATAGACATAGGGATGGGAGGCTCGATTCCTCATTCAGTGATCTCATGAGCTTCCCTAGATGTAATCCTGCACACAGTAATTTTGTCAGTCAGTGTCAGCAAGGGCACAAACATTAGTTCAACATACAAACAAATGGGTAACAAACACATTTACAGTATTTTTCTAACTAGGAATTCCATCCCCTAATAAGTAAAGAGCACAGAGGACAGGCCATTGTAAGAGGAAAGCTCAATGAATAAGACTTGATTCACCATTTACTAACAGTCAGGTAACTGCAGGTATATCACAGAATTTTCCTATTTGAGTAGCCTTCTCAGTGGAAATTGAACATCATCACAAGTTACCATCAGTGTTAGATGGAATTCAGGAGTTCTGCTGTATGGGGACAAGTTCACCCTGCATACCCTACATACTAGGAGGAGGCAATAGACACCTGCCGAAACAATAATTACTCCCAGTGAGGTTTAAAGCACTGTTCAGGGGGTGCTGTGAACTTATCATTAAACCCAGCTGTGACCTCACTGAACGTTTCCCTTTGTGTCTCACAATACAAGGGGGCAGTCACAGCCTGCCCTCTAAAGACAACTCTCTTCCTCCTCACAAAACTACAAGCACCTAATAACACACACACCCTTCACCCAAAAATTTTAAAATCATCATGGCGACTCCTACACCAGCCTCGGAGTCCCCATCTGGGGAGGGGACCATAAATGTCCCCAGGTCGGACTGCCTTTCCGTCGACGACCCTAAGTGTCTTGACACCCCCCTCAACTTTTTCTTCATTAACTTCTGCAACATTCGCTGTCTAAGATCTAATTTTCAATCTGTAGAACACCACCTCTCCTCTTCTAAACCTCATCTTCTTTTCCTCACTGAAACTCAGGTGTCTGAGGCAACTGACAGTAGCCCCTTTTCTGTTCCCTCCTACTTTCTCTATCCTCATTTTCGATCCAAAGCTGGATGCTGCATTTATGTGCGCAATGACTTAACCTGCTCTCGTGCCCACGCTCTTGAATCTTCCGAGTTTTCCACCATCTGGCTACGACTACAGAGTCATTCTCATACTAAAGTTATCTGTGCTGTATACCTCTCTCCTAACTCCTCTGACTATAAGAAATTCTTTGACTACTTAACTTCCAAAGTGGAGCACATTCTGACCCTCTTCCCTTTTGCAGAGATCTCCATTCTTGGAGACTTCTATGTTCACTACCAGCTTTGGCTTTCCTCTCCCTTCACTGACCATCCTGGTGAACTAGCCTACAACTTTGCTATCCTCCATGACCTAGAGCAATTGGTGCAACACCCTACTCGTATTCCTGACCGTCTTGGAGATACGCCCAACATTCTTGACCTTTTCCTGACCTCTAATCCTGCTTATGCTGTCACCCTTTCTTCTCCGTTGGGCTCCTCCGATCACAATCTCATATCTTTATCTTGTCCTATCACTCCAATAGCAATAGGACAAGATACAGATATGAGATTGTGATCGGAGGAGCCCAACGGAGAAGAAAGGGTGACAGCATAAGCAGAAGGATTAGAGGTCAGGAAAAGGTCAAGAATGTTGGTTGTATCTCCAAGACGGTCAGGAATACGAGTAGGGTGTTGCGTCAATTGCTCTATGTTATGGAGGATAGGAAAGTTGAAGGCTAGTTCACCAGGATGGTCAGTGAAGGGAGAGGAAAGCCAAAGCTGATGGTGAACATTGAAATCTCCAAGAATGGTGATCTCTGTAAAAGGGAAGAGGGTCAGAATGTGCTCTACTTTGGAAGTTAAGTAGTCAAAGAATTTTTTATAGTCAGAGGAGTTAGGTGAGAGGTATACAGCACAGATAAATTTAGTATGAGAGCAACTCTGTAGTTGTAGCCAGATGGTGGAAAACTCAGAAAATTCAAGAGCGTGGGCATGAGAGCAGGTTAAGTCATTGCGCACATAAACACAACATCCAGCTTTGGATAAAAAATGAGGATAGAGAGAAAGTAGGAGTGAACAGAAAAGGGGCTACTGTCAGTTGCCTCAGACACCTGAGTTTCAGTGAGGAAAAGAAGATGAGGTTTAGAAGAGGAGAGGTGGTGTTCTACAAATTGAAAATTAGATCTTAGACTGTGAATGTTGCAGAAGTTAATGAAGAAAAAGTTGAGGGGGGCTGTCAAAACACTTAGGGTCGTCAACAGAAAGGCAGTCCAACCTGGGGACATTTATGGTCCCCTCCCCAGATGGGGACTCCGAGGCTGGTGTAGGAGTCGCCATGATTGATAATTTTGAAATTTTTGAGTGAAGGGTGTGTGTGTGTTATTAGGTGCTTGTAGTTTTGTGTGACACAAAGGGAAACGTTCAGTGAGGTCACAGCAGAATTATATATCCTTATAAATTTATCCCATTTTTTTCCAAAACATCTGCATCTTCAAAGTTTTCCCAGTTCATGGCAACAAAGTACTTTCTTGATTTTTCAAAGTCAATTTCAATCTTTTCACCTTATAATTTTCATCAATGATTACATTTTCATTTTTCAAATTAAATTCCATCAACACATGATCACTTTTACCTAGAGGGCTATCATAGTGTATAGTTTCAATAATTTCCATGTCCTTGGTAAGCACTAAATCAATTCTTGATGGTTTATCTCTAGTCCACTAAATCTGGTATCACAATCAATCCATTGAGTCATCAAGTTTTCCACTGCCCAGTTCAATAGTCTATTACTCCATGAGCTTTCTCTTCCAGTAGTTGTCAATGTCTCCCAATTTATCTCCTTACAATTAAGATCACCAACAATAACTATATCACTACTTTCCATCACAATCTTTTCAAGACCTTTTGACACATCTACCAACATCTCTTTGTGCTCTTCTTTTTGCCAAGCATTGGTCACAGGTGGCACATACACTCCTTCATAGTTCATTATCCATTCATTTCCACTTCTAATCATCACTTGTAGAATTTCAGACTTGTCTTCAGCTTTTATTACCTTCTCCACTTTCACACATTTTTTAGTCAGAATTGTCTCTCCACCTCCTCCCTTGTCACATCTATTTTTCATCCTTAAATCATATCTATCATCACCAATGTCAAGAGTTCCCCATTCATTTTTCCATTTTGTCTCACATAATCAAACACCCAGTGCATTTCTGTTTAACAATTCATTTAATGTAATTTTAGTTGACATTAATCCATTTGCATTAGTATAACATACCTTACTTACTGTTTGATGTACTATTTCTTTATCCTCATATCTCTTACTTCCCAGAAAACTTCTCTTCCGTTCGTTGTTCGTTTTTTTGTTTAGCCTCATTTACCAGCTCCTTTTGCTTCAACCTTTCAATCTCATCCATATCCCTGTTTATCCATACATTCTTATATTTTTCATCTCCACACAACCTCCAAGACCCATTAATTACCTCTTCTGCTTGTACCTGTGTTGCAAACCTTATTCTTATGGGTCTCATTTTTTCTTCTTCATATTTCCCAGTTCTATGGAACTCTTCCACTTGCTTTACTACCTGGCTGTCTTTACCTGTCACTTTCTTCAGTAACTTATTCAACAGGTGCTTTTTTTCATTTTCCTGTCTTTGAATTCTGCTTACTATTTTTCTTCCTTTAAATCAAATACAATTATTTGTTTATATTTTTCTATGGTGTTTCTCACTAACTTTTTCTCTTCTTTGATAACATTTACCACTTTCTGTCTGAGGTTTTGTTTCACATTTTCTTGTTGTTCTATTATTCTCTTTAGTGATTCTTCTTCAAATTTACATTCATTTAACCACTTATTTTGCCTCATTTCCACATCCTTTACACTTGCCTTCATTTCCTCATTTCCTTTCTGAACAATTTCTACTTTTCCTTTATTTGTTTCTTTAGTCATTTTACACCTTTATCTTCTCATTTTTATCTTCTATCTCCATCAACTTTGCTGTAATAATCACCAACTCCACACCTGTCTCCTTCTGGTGTGCCTCCAATGTCTTTATTCTCTCCAATAACTTATCCATCATTTCTTCCATATATAAGATTTTTCTACATTGCAATCTATAATTTAGTTCTCTTTCCTCACCAATAAAACCTTCAAAGGATCCCCATTCTTTTAGGGTGCCGCCCTCTGCCATTTTGTCCAAAGTGTAAACAAACCAACCAAACTCTCCTAGAGATGGGATAACTATACTCACGTACTGTTTCTCCCCTCCCTATTTACCACCTAGGTATTCCTGTGTCTTCATAACATAACTTGTTCCACCATGAGCAATTTGTGTTATTCCTTCCTTCTATATGTAGAGCACTAGGAAACACGTCTTGTCAGCTCCACCGCCGCTGTGTGTGTGTGTGTGTGTGTGTGTGTGTGTGTGTGTGTAAGAAGTGGTATGCAGAAATTAATTCATAACATAATGGATGGCTGATTTAGGCTTAGCACAAATTTTGCAGAAAGTTGTAAGAGAAGTTTGGACATGTTTATTAAAATATCAGAAATGTACAGTTTATGATGCAAATAGGTGAATATAAGTTGTGCATTATGTGTGCTATACTTGACCTACATAACATGTGCTAGCTTACATAGAATAGCACATCCTACTTGCACATGAAATACTTTTCCCTCATGATGTGTTGCTCCTTTCAGAGAGCACTAGCAGCTGAACGACGGTTCCAGCAGCAGCAGCTGCAGCAGGAGAAAGACCCACAGTCAGTATTGCGTTGCTTCATGTGTGCCCAAGATATTTCTGGCATCACTCCCTTTGAATATAATGACAACAAGTTTTGCACCACCAAGTGTGTACGAGAACACAGAATGAAGAACTCCTGATTACACCAAGTATATAGTGTGTTATGCTCATATTCTTTTGTAAGAATAGTACAATGGAGCCTCAGTTACCAAATGCTTCTCTTTTCAAACAAATAGTTTTTTTTAACAGAATTTTGAACTCATTAATTGGTTTGGTTATGGTACCATGATTCGATTCTAGAATAAAGCTGCCGTTTATTACTAATTTATTGTTTCTATAAATACTTACTTAATTTTTATATATCTGGAGGAGAGACACAGTGTAAAACAGTAATTCAATCTTTAAAATAAGGTAAATGTGATCCCATTGAAATACCTCGATGTAAACAAACAGTTTTCAGCACTCAGGAGTAATCCTGAACCACCTGTGGCTCTCTTGATGACCCAACAGTACCATCACTACTGCACAACTGCATTTTCCCAGCAGCAAAATGTCTAAGTGTTATGATCACCTTCATTTTGGTGGTAAGTGGGTTGCTCCTTTCTTTGTCCCTAAGGTTTCCGTCACTAGATCGGTGACAGAGAGTACCTGCACAGTCTAAACAGTGTCTTTTGATGCATTCTGTCACTAAGTTCATTCAATACATCAATCCTTTCTGGATAAATATGTGAGCTGGAGATGTGAAGCAGCCATCTTGACTGTGGGAGCATCTGTTATAAGCCATTAAGACAGGATAGACTGGTGTCTGAGAATAGATTAATCCATTTTACATTGATTCCTATGGAGAAAACAGTTTTGGTTTTGTATTTATAACGTTTCGGATTTCAAACGGCATTCAGGAACGAATTAAGTTTGAGAACTGAGATTCTACTGTATTTATAATCATTGTGCAGTTTTATAATCAATTAAGTATATGTTATGCTGAATTCTCAAATATATGTTATGAGTGAAAACAAAATTTCTAGAGATAGCTGAGACAAAATATTTTTGCATTCATAATGAGTATAACTTTTCTGAAGAAAATACAGGTTGACCATCATTGCTCAGACATAATTTCATTCAGAACCTTGTGTAATGCAGCATATTTTCAGCTGGCTATATTCTGTATTTTTTATTATTATTATTATTTTTTTTTTATTATTATCTTTTAAACATAACTCAACACCACACATAACCTGCTCACATTCCACCACTTGTTACATGTCTTAGTGAGAGTGCAATAGGACAGGAAATCAATAAACTATTTAGCATTCATGAAGAGAGCTCAGGACACCTGTTTTCATTAGGTGCTAGCTGTATCCAGTCAGGCAACACAAACACATGGCAGACAGGTGACTAGACCCCTCCAAAAGTCTCTCTTCTTCAACTTGCTGTCCCTCCATAACCACTGCATGTAGAGATATCTGGATGGCATCATTAAAAAGAAGAGGACTTGATGTTGGGTGCAAAGTGTATTTCATTTACTCTTCTATTGTAGACTAAGTTTGAGGTGTGTGTGAAATTGTGAATACAGGCTATTTTTCATGTTTAGCACTGGAGGCCCAGTCCTAGCAGGACAAAAATTACTGTCACTGCTGGCTCTATGGGTTAAAGTTGCAATGCATGTGTCTGCTACTGATATGGTGTTTTATTTTCTTCATACCAAAATAAGTATCTCTTAATCTGTATCCTTTATCTTTCTTATCTGCCAATTACTTCTCTACCTCTCTATCTATCTCTGTCCATCTCTCATTAACACTTATTCATTAAAAACTTCCCAGGGGGATGGCATTAACAGAATAGCTTCAGTTTATTCCTATTCATACTTTCCTTTCTTGCATGCACTATGTAATCCTCATATTCTCATCTCATCCTTACATTTCACTTGTTTTTCTAAACAGTGTGTTTTCATCAATTCTGTAGATTTGCCCTAATTTCATAATGGCTTTCCTCTTATCCTGTCAACAAATCCATGTTTTAAGCTGAAAACCTGTTCTCATACACACTTTTATAAGTAATTGATTTATTGTTCCTATTTCAGAAACATTGTATAGATAATGAAATACAGCTGATGTGAATTTTCTTGGTATACTATTTATTCTATTTATTTATAAAGTATCAGGCTTGGTTATTTTCCTTTCATTCTTTCTTATTATCATACAGTTTTGTAATTTTACTTCAGCAAATCACTTCTTTGCCTAAGCCCACTTTTGCTTGAGATATGCCATGTTGTCTCACACTGCCAGTTGCTTAGTTGTTTTCACACCAACCAGATGCATACTCCAGCACTCAAGGAAGTAGGAGTGGTATGTAGAAAAGGTCATGAGTCTGTTATGAGGTGGATGCAGCTCATAAATTTAGTAAGAGCTGTATAACTAATGCACAAAAAATTCACATTGAACTATGATTCCCAGCATGTCAAGATGTCAAGGACTCCTAAGAAGTGTATGAACTACTCACAGTGATGATGTTGGAGCAGCAACAAGTCTTGGTACAATAGTGCCAAAGCATTTCAGTTAGGTTTGGACAGATTTTACTTGAAAACTTTAATTCAAAGTTCCATAAGAATTTAATGGCCATTACAAGGGAGTGAAGGTGGAGCTGGCATAAGTTCACTTGAATTGTACGTCAAGCACACCCATCTGCAGGATCCCGAGTGCTGGGTAGATGTCGAGTGAACCTATAATGGAAGCAGTGTGGCCCAAAGCCTCATCCAGCTAAACCTAACCAAACCTTAATTAATGAAACTAACTTATGTCAAAGTAGTTGAGTTAGGTTAGGTGGAGTTAGGTTTGGTTTAATCTAGACTGGTTTGATTTAGTTAGTGAAATGAGTTAGAGCAGAAAAGAGCAGGAATTCATTGGACTGAGGGGCTGAGCGGGACTGCATATCTAAACTTGCATCCTGAAAATATCGTGTTGCTATCAATAATAAATACTAGTATTAAGCAGTTGCATAACTGCAAGACTGGCTCATGCTGGTAAGCTTTACTGATACTGCTTATCAGTACCAGTAAAGCCAGTAAAGTAAAACCAGTAAAGTTGCCATTGCCCATTATCCACTCAGTAGACTTCTACTTCCTCTTCTTCTTGTGACCTGTGTTGTTCTGAGCTGAGGTAGGCAGCATCTGCCACCAAAGTAAATCCACACATATTCTTTTAGTGGTATAATATAATGATAGACTCTCATTTCTGCAATTATTACATTAACAAAATTTCTGCTTTTCACTATAAAATGATAACAACATACCATCATATCCTTATTATCATGATCAGATTGTTTCTAACCAAACAAACCTAACCAAACATAAGCACTATTAGTAGTGGAAGATACAGTGTGTTGTGCCTTATAAGAAGCTCATAAATCACTTAACTTGCAGTTGGGAGTTGCCTTGTGAGTTTCTCTGCATGACTCAGAAGTCTAGCTTCTAACTATAAGGAGGGTTTTAAAGTTATGAGTGGCTTTAAGAGGAGCTTCTATGAGGTTTTCTATGTACCAGCCCACTTTTAGCCATTATCTTTTTGGAGCAGAAAAGCTTAGCCATTTTCTGTTATCCACTTAGGAATAGGTAGCCCATTCCCTGTTATCCATTTAGGAGCAGGTAAGTGCCCTTTGAGGTGCACTTGGGAGAGTTTACAACTTTAAGACTATGCCAGCTGTCACCCCAGTGCCAGTCTGCCACCCACCACAACTAGTGACCAGGAAGGACCACATGGTACGCTGCAGTCAGGTATAAAAGACAATCCCATTCATGGAAAGGATGTAAGGAGGGTTTTGTTCAGTTCTAGAAGCTCCTCATCCCAATGGGAAGGTTCTAGATAGGTACATAAGAGGACTTAGGGCCATGGCCACAGCTGGGTTCATGGCTTAGATAGTGGAGGTGAGAGAATACAACTTTCTCTTTCCTTTACTCTTCACTTCACAGGAGAAGTGTTACCTCTCCATCCTGGGCCATGGTCGAAGCTCTGATGGAGTTACATGTTGATATGGACAAATTAAAGCTGGGGAGTGGCAGCTTTGCCACTGCTGCTGACCTTGACCTTTGTGAGGATGTAAACAACTGCCCCACAGTGATGGCAGACACACACTCAACAGCTGGGTTCTCTTGGTTTAATTCTGTTCAGAAGTGTGTTGCTAGTGATGTCAGTGGCACTCAGGATGAAGTGCACATAGGCAGCGTCCTTATGCAGGGTGCAAAGACTTACAGGCCTGTGGATGATGTCTCTACAGAAATTGTGAAATACATTGCCAACATGGTGAACTATCTGTTTGAAAACAGCATGTGGAAGGAGGACTACAAAGAGATTTTGGAAGACAACATCACTAAGAGACTGAGCAACTGTCGTGCTTTAGCCCTGGTTGAATGCAATACACAGGTCTTAGAGGCACTGAAAATGGATGCAAAAAAGGCTGATTTTTGTATGAGATAAGTCAGCAAGGACATAATCAAAGCTGCCTCAGTTATCATGAAGTCAGTCACAGTGCTGAACAGGGTCACCCAAGAGGGACATCCAGTTGTTACTCTGGCATTACTTGGCAATGTCATCTATTGGAACAACTTGGTGCGCTGATTTATCATTAAGCATGAAATAAATCAGAAATATGTCCACTTATGCTCAGTCAAGATGCTAATGACTAGATTCTTGCTTGGAGATGATGTCTCTCAATCTGTCAAACAAATTAAGCAGTCAGAAAAACTGAAAAAAAAAAAGAAAAGTCACAACTAAGAAGCTGTTCACAACATGAAAATTCAGTGCAGGAAAAACAAGAGGTTCCTCTGGAAAATTTCTTTTCAAAGGATCTTCGTCCAAGTTTCACCCCATTGGCAAGCGGAAATATGGACACAAGGACAACCACCAGCAATCCTTCTCATGGCAGGCTTCTGAGTCAAAAAACTTCAGAGGCTGGGGACACAGCAATCCCCAGCAGTGACTAAGGTGAGCAGGCAGACTTCACAATTTTGTGCAGGAATGGCACAAAAATTATGAATGATCCATATATTTTAGATGTTGTTGAACATTGCCATCTTGACATAGATGTAGATAATATTAAACATTTATTTGCTGAAGAAGCTGAATATGTCTTTAATCAGGAAAAGAGCATTACTTGTCAGGAAACTGGAAAACTGTTAGAACTTAAAGTTATCGAAGAAATGCATTGACAAGAAGTGAAAATTATTTCCCCAATTTTCTGAGGTGGAAAAAGAATGGTAAATTTCAAATGGCCATCAACATGATGAAAATAAGGTTAATTTTACCAATAGTGGCTCCTCATGGATCAGCTAAGTTATGCATATATGGTGATGAATACTCATTGTACAACACATGTGGTGGTGGTTTGTTTTGGGATCACGCATGGTTACATTACAATGTGACTCATGTTGTGCCACATCACAAATTCTAAGTCCATGCCAATGAGGCTTGCTAGGAGGGATGCAGTGTAATATGTGTGTCTGGTATGTGGGTACTGTGCATTACATCGCCACAGTAACTAATCCTGTGGCAGGTATTTTATTTACCATTGTATTATTGGCTAATATTTTTGTTGCACTGAATGCAAATTGATTGTTACATTAATATGTAATCAAATAAGGCTTTATGCATGACACACTTATACTGCAGGTAGTGCCACTAATTCAAATGGCCTGTTTAGTTGGGAATTAGTCCACGTGTAATCATTTGCAAGGGTATGAAAGGCAGCAGGGGAGCTGCCACATCAGACTGAGCCCAGACACTGTGCCATCAGCACTGCTCTTCTGCCTCTTTCCTTCAACCACCTCTGTGTGGGAATTGTTGTATGCCCTTCAGGCCTAGGGATTAGTTAAATAAAGTTAGGATTCCCTTTCACCCTTGATTTTAGTTTTTGCCTGTCACTGTCCTCTCCTTAGCGACAACATCATGTAGGTTGTCATGTTGTCAGATGTCTTTCCTCTCTCACCTACAGAGGATCCACCTCAGTGAGCATACTTTTGGTGAAAATTAACACCATCTGGCCCAAATAGAGTGGTTTGGCAGGACAATCTGACAGTGGGAAAACTTCTTGACCTCCTCCCACTTGTGTCCTGCTCCCCTTCCTATGCCTGACAGACCCTCCTCCCCTCTCATATCAAAGGGGAGGGAGGATACTGACCAATGATCCCAGACTGCCCGACTTTTGATTGCCCCTGACAAAAAGCCACCTATGTGACCTTACATTCAAAGACTGCCACCCATCTCTCGAATGTAAATTTGTTCATAATTAAAAAAGTTATAGATTGAAATGTGGTAAATGTTATTAATGTTAAAAAACTTGCCAGCAGAGACTTACTTGTTCACACACTTAACATAAGTCAAGTAAAGTCGCTCTTGAAGCTCCAGCACATCCATGACATCAAGATTGAGGCTTTGATTCCAGTCTCCATGAACTTGTGCTGTGAAGTTGCCTCCCATTGCAATTTTATAGGCATGGAGCTGGCTGAGATAACTGATTGCATAGCTGATCAGGAAGTAACTGAAGCTAGAAAAATCACTAAAATGGTTGATAGTACCAGAAGGAGCACAGCCTTGGTAATTTTCACCTTCAGTGCTGCTAAGCTGCCAGAGAGGGTTCATGTGGGGTAAAAGTCATTTCCCGTTTGTCCCTACACTCTGAATCCTCTCCATTGTTTCAAGTGCCAGATTTATGGTCACCATGGCAATGCTTGTCAGTCTTTGCACTCCTACTGTGGTAGATGTACTGACAAGGGTCACATGGTAAAACAGTGCACATCTTTGGTACAGAAGTGCTGTAATTGTAAAGGTGCTCACTCCATTTTCTTATGTGACTGCCCTGCATGGAAAGTAAAGAAAAAGGTCTGCACAGTTAAGGCTACAGAAGGAATCCCTTACTATGAGATAACAATGCAAGTGAAATAGACACAAGCTGCTCATGCTTTAAACATTTCACATGCTTCAACAGTAAGAGTTCAGCCCGAGATGTGCACTGTAGCCATCCAGACTGATCCAATGCCCACTCCATCTACCAACACAGTTTCATCCTCAATCTCTGCCTCTACTACTTCTCAATCTACATCTACAACTACAAAAGCCTCTACTCCTATCATTTCCTCTGATCCACATCTGTCTGCTTTTTCTACTACTCCCAGTAAAAATGAAAAGATTGACAAGTCAAATCAATTAAATTTTACAAAACTTGAATGCCATTGTCCTTCTCATGTTGTTGTGGTTCCTGCACCCTCAAGGAGTGGTGCTCATTTTTTTTTTTTTTTTTATGTAGGAAGGACACTGGCCAAGGGCAACAAAAATCATGCTCACTCCCTCTCAACCAGCTTCATGGAGTTAACAATTGATGAATCTATGGATGTCACCACCGGCAAGGACCAGGAGAGGTTCCCTGGCAGCGCCTCAGAACGCAAAACATGGCCACCACCACAACTCTTAAGCCATAATGTTCAAGGTGTTACAGTGGAACAGTAGAATTATTATGAATTTAAGGTGTTACAGTGGAACAATAGAATTATTCTGAATAAAGATCCATATTTGTCACTTTTAGCGAACATACACAGGCCATCCGTTATTTGTCTACAAGGGACAAGACTGCAGGGTCAAGATAAGCCTGATCCTGCAGTACTAAAACACTACCATCTATATAGAAGATATGAGAGACATGGTGTTGCCATATACATAAGCAAAACACTGACACAGACAGAAGTGATGCTGAATACACCTCTGGAAGCTTTTGCATGCAGGGTGAGATTCAACAACATATATCTGACTATCTACTCTCTGTCTGACTCTATCTGACTCTCTACTTACTTCCCAGTGCTCCCATTGTTGATGACAACATTACAACAGGCTGATTCTGGGCAACTTCAACACACATCATCAACAATGGGGAAGTGAGAGGTCAAGTGTACATGAGAAACAGAGTTGAAATGCTATTACAAACAAATCTCTGTCTTCTGAATGATGGAAGTGCAACTTGTGTAGATGATTGGACTGGTAAAATGACTGCCACTGATCTGTCATTTCTCTTGCCAAATATACTGCCTGACTTCTCATGGGAAGTCATCGATGACTCCCATGGAAGTGACCATTTGCCTATTTGCATCTATTATGCATGCAACATCCTGCTCACCCCCCACTCTGCCAAGTTTAATTTCAAGACAGCAGACTGGGCAGCCTTCTGTGGGGTTGCCAACATGGATATATCTGGCGAGGACATTTACACTACGGTCAGCAACACTACACAATCCAGGTTACTCACCGGTAAGGTTTGTATTCTGAAGACTTCTTCACACAAAACATGGAGTTTCATGGTGGATAATGGATTGCTGACAAGCACTTTGTGAGCATAATAGATGATACAGGTGTTCCAGCCAGCAGCCCAGTCAAGTAAATTTCATAACCTATAAAATAGCAAGGGCTCAGGCAAGGAAAGTCATCCATAATGCTAAAAAGGAATCATTTAGAGAGTTTACATTGACAGTCAACTGCACCACACCCCGTCACAAGTCTGCAAAACCATACATATTTTAGACAACAAATGACCCTATGTTCCAATCACAACCCTCAAAATAAATAATAGTATAATACACAACCAAACTGACATTGCCAATACAATAGCCCGGCATTTTCACCAGGCCAACAGTACAAGATATTGTGACTTTTCCTTCCTTCCACATAAGGAGGCAGTGGAACTCACTGTCCCAAACTTTGCCACAGAAGGCATAAACTCAGACTATAATGCAGAGTTTATGTTGGATGAACTCTTTGCCCTGAAATCCTGTAAAGGCTCCAGTCCTGGTCCTGACAATATTTTGTAAAGTATGTTGCAATATCTTGGCCACCATTCCCTTGCAAAATTATTATACCTTTACAATAGACTATGGACCAACCACACCTTCCCTCACTCCTGGCACTTTGCTCACGTCATCCCAATCCCCAAAAAGACTGGACACCTTACGGACCCCAGTACATTTCATCCTATTGCACTCATGAGCTGTTTGTATGATAAAGCAAAGGCTCCTTTTTGTTTTAGAAGTGAAGGGTTCTTAGGTGATCATCAGTTGAGTTTTCGAAAGCACCGAGACACAATGGATCACCTAACAAACCTGGAGCATTATATTTCAGAGGCATATGCCAAAAATGAATTCATGATAGGGGTGTTCTTGGACATCCACAAAGCCTTCACCACGACATGGTGTCACAGTATCCTCATGAAACTCTATGCTCACGGTTTCAGAGGTAACCTGCCAATTTTACTTCGGCAAAATCACCTATCCGCTGGGCGGACATTTCCCATGAGAGAGAGAGTGCGTCACGCGCTGCCGGCAGTTGTTTGCTGATCGCCGCGTCGGGCAGACACGGTCATTCTGGGTTATACGGACTCCCAAGTTTTTGCTGTTTTCTTTCAGATAAGGCCACGATACTTGTTACGCAGGTACAGTGCCTTCAACTTCGTTACCCGTTTTTGGGGCGAGTTGTATTATTGGTATATCGGTCTCCACTGATGATGGAACTGTGTGGGAAGCTTACAGCTTTGTTCTCCTTATCGCAGTGCGGCAGCCATGTCAGAGTCTGGTGAAGCATCCTCTGCCTCTCGATCCCCTTCCCCTCCTGCCCCACGTGCCTTCTGTGGGCCTTCTCCTCTCCCTGGGTCCACTGTTCGTCCTCAAGATGACTACGACAGGCACAGGGATCATTCATCTCGTCGCTTGAGTGGGAAGCATGGTTGCATGAGATTACGTAACAGTGCTGACGCATGTGGTTCCCGCAGCACTTCTCCTGCTCCTCCCCCTTGGTCAGTTGTGTTGGACGCCTTGGCTGATTTGCGGGATGAAGTGGACGCCTTGAAGGCAGACAGACGGCAACTACCACCCCCTACTGGGTCGGCGCAGGTGACTGTAGAGGACAGTACTCTGGGGGGCTGGGGTTTGTCGCCTCCTTGTTCTGCCACTTTTTCTGGTTTCTCGGCCAGGATGAGTGAGGATGAGGCAGTGTCGATGCCTGCCGCCCCTGCTGACAGCACCTTAATTCAGGGCACTAAGGCCTTTGGTCCTTCTGACACGGTGGTTGCTGACATTGACAATAGAGTGGCAGAGATGGTAAACTTTCTCTTTGATAATGGTATGAGAGAGGAGGACTACAAGGCCATGTGTGAGGACGATGTTGTCAAGAGGCCTAATAACTGCCATGCTCTTGCGCCAGTGGAATGCAACCCACAGGTGTTGGAGGCCCTGAAGCTGGATGCCAGGAAGACAGACTTCTGCTTGAAGGAGGTAAATAAGGACATCCTGCGGGCTTCAACCATTATCACCAAATCCTTAGTGGCACTGGATGATTTAGCTGAACAGGAAGGTAACCCCAAGTTGGCACATGAGGTGAGCATGCTAAATGGTGCATTGGCATTGCTAGGCAATGCCAATCACAGGAACAATTTGGCCAGGTGTTTTGTCATGAAATGCGAGATAAACTATAAATATGCTCATCTTTGTTCAGATAAGGTGCCAATTACTCGCTTTCTGTTCGGTGACGATGTGTCCCAGTCTGCCAGACAAATTGAGGAAGCGGAGAAACTGCGGAATAAGTTCTCGCAGAAAAAGCCTGCCTTTACTAGCAAGTTCACAGGTGAACGCCCTGGTGGATATTGGACCAAGCCTGCTAGTAGGGGATATTACGCCAGGTTCCAACCCTACGGGCAACAGAGGTATGGCTCCAGGGCTGCCCCACGACTGCCTTCCACTCGTCAGGATGTGGAGCCAAAAAACTCCAAGGTATTTGCTACTCTAAGGCAGGAAGGATACACTATCACCAGCTTTATTGATGACACATTAATTTGCAGTAACTCTTACTCAGGATGTCTTCAGGCGATTCAGGCCACCATTTCTCTGTTGCAGAGGTTAGGCTTTTGTATCAATATGGAGAAGTCTGTTCTCACCCCCACACAATGTATTGAATACCTAGGCAATGTTATTAACACCAAGTTCATGACTGCCTCTTTACCTGAGCGTAGACTAATCAAAATTCGCCAAGGATGTGCAGAACTTTTGTGTAAAGATGTTGCCCCCATTCGAGAGGTGGCCAGGGTGATCGGCCTCATGGTGGCTGCGATCCCAGCAGTGGAGTTAGGTAAACTTCACTACAGGAAGTTGGAGGGGGGAAAAATTGCCGCTTTGAAACAGGAGTATGGTAATTTTGACAGGCCTTTGAATATTACTGCAGACATGAAACTAGACCTTACCTGGTGGTTAGACAATGTGTACAGACACCACAGACACATTTTTAGGCCAGGTACTGACATCGATTTATTTACTGATGCCTCCAGCCTTGGTTGGGGGGTCATTTGGGGTGTCAGATTACAAGTGGTACTTGGTCCCTGGATGAAAAGGAGCTTCACATTAACATCCTGGAGATGAAAGCCATTCTATTCTCTTTGCAAGCATTTGAACATGAGCTGGAAGGTAGACATGTTAGAGTTTTTTGTGATAATACCACTGCCATAAACTATGTCAATGAAATGGGAGGCACAAAGTCCAAGTCCTGTAATGATGTTGCTACCCAGATTTGGGATTGGTGTCTGGAACATGACTCATGGGTTACATGCTCGCACATACCGGGGAAGGACAACACCTTGGCTGATGTAGCCTCTCGCAAGATTAATGACAGACATGAGTGGAAACTCGACTCACACATTTTTACTACCTTGTGTAATGTTTTTGGGACACCGTCCATTGATTTATTTGCCTCAAGGCTTAACAAACAGGTTAATACATTCTGTTCGTGGTTGCCAGATCCAGAGGCTAAATACTTTGATGCTTTTTCCTTGGACTGGTCAAACTTTGATTTGTCTTACATTTTCCCCCCATTCTCATTAATTGCTAGGTGCCTTCAGAAGTTACGTGCGGAGCAAGTACGAGGCTGGATGGTGGTTCCTCTGTGGCCGTCCCAGTTTTGGATGGGCATGCTGCTCCAGTTGCTAATAGACTTCCCACGTTTGATAACGAACAGGAGGAATGTTCTAACACACTCGTCCACAACAGATCCACACCCCATCATGTCCCACATGAGGCTCATGGCATGCCTTCTGTCAGGGAAAACTTGCAGAAACGAGGAGTTTCGCCAGCTGCTGCGGACATCATACTTGCCTCCTGGAAACCAGGTACTGAGAGGCAATACCGCCCACATGTCCAGAGGTGGTCGTTGTTTTGTGGTAGACGGAATGTCGATCCCACTTCTCCAACTGTAGGTCACATTGTAAATTTTTTGACGGAAACCTTTGACAGGGGTGTGGGTTATGAGTGTGTGAACACTGCGAGGGGTGCCCTGTCTTCTCTCGGCATTGTGGTGGACAGATGCAGGGCAGGAAATCACCCTTTGGTCATCCGATTCATGAGAGGGGTTTTCAATCTTAGAACTCCTCAGCCCAGGTACACTGACACTTGGGACGTCCAACCTGTTTTATAGCAACTAAGGTCCATGTTCCCCTTACATGCATTAACCCTTAAAGAATTAACGCTAAAATTGGTTATGATGATGGCCTTAACTCAAGCTGCCAGAATTCAAACTTTACAACTACTGTTAATCAGAGACATGCTCATTAATGAACACTCCATTTCAGTACAATTGGGGGGCACTCTTAAACAATCCAGACCAAATTTTAACATCAACAGGGTCACATTCCATCGTTACCCTAAGGATCCACGATTATGTGTCTGTAGCACTCTCCTGAGGTACATTGATGTGACTAAAGAGCTTAGACAGGATGAGATGCACACTGATGCCAGGCTCCTCATTAGCTTCATAAAACCCCACAAATCAGTTTCCAAAGACACTATTGCCCGTTGGGTCAGGACCATTCTCCGCATGTCCGGCATAGACATCTCAAAGTTTTCCGCTGGTAGTGTGCGGCCAGCAGCAGCTTCAAAAGCTGGAGTGGCGGCTGTCCCTGTCGCATGCATTATGGCTAAGGCGGACTGGTCTAGGGAATCTACCTTTGCAAAATATTATAATAAGAACATTGTGGCTGCTTCTGACCTCTTTCAGGATGCAGTGCTAGAATAAGACATGATTTGGGTTTGTTGCTGCACTCCAGTGTTGCAGTACACGGATATTTTAAGTATTTAGTATCTAGTACCTTAGGTTTACCTTATGATGTGAACTGTTACCATATTTCAACATTGTTTGTAGATTGGATTAAGTTGGATGCAATGTACCTTATTTTATACACCAATTGTATGATTGTCTCATGTACAAGATCCTTCCATGGAATAATAGTTATAGTACTGTTTCTTGTGGGGCATTTCCTTTTCCTCTCTACTCTTGCATCCTTCCTCGTCATCCACATGGCTTCAAAGCCTCATGGGAAATGTCCGCCCAGCGGATAGGTGATTTTGCCGAAGTAAAATTAACAAAGTACACGAGACTTACCGTAGGTCAGTTGAAGTGTACTTCTAATTTTTCGAGGCAAATCACCTCTGCTGGTGCGGAGATTTCACATGCCCTCCTCTCCCTCCCTACCTTAAGCTCTACAGGTTACTTAATTTCCTAATTGGTTCATCATGTGGATGTCGAGTCCTTGCTTTAAAGTCTGCCGGCAGCACGTGATGCACTCTCTCTCTCATGTGAAATCTCCGCACCAGCAGAGGTGATTTGCCTCGAAAAATTAGAAGTACACTTCAACTGACCTACGGTAAGTCTCGTGTACTTTGTTAATTTTTGTTTATAATTTTCTTCAGGACAGAACATTCTCTGTCACTTTGCCACTTTGTCTCAATTCTTAGTTATATTTACAGTTTACATTACCCACACCTATGCACAACACATTCTTGATCCGATGGGCATACATGTTGCTCCAATCTGGCACTATGATCAGACTTGTAATTAGAATCAGTGGAATTGGCACCTCACTTTTCACACGATCAGCCACGCTGCCCTCACGTTGACACCACTCGACCCAATTCGTGACATTCCACCTGACAGCTGGTTGCCATTGGCTTCTTAACTCCTGCAACCATACACCAACATAACCCCTTAATACACTGTTATAATGCTCTCTGACTATTCTTACTTATTCTTTACTATATATCACCTGATTAATTACCTAGCCCAACAATTCCAATTCACTTTTTGTTCTTGATATTGAACATTATTTACAGAACCCATTAAACACACTACTTTAATGAATATCACCAAAATACTTAACACTTAAGTATAGTTATCAATGCCCCCAAATAACACTTTATCAATATACTTAGTCCCATGAAAATTATTATAGAAACAAACACCCAACATACATTTACATACCTCCAATAACACATGGGCAACTGCAAGATTCAGACAAGTGGATAAACCACATTCTCCGATGTCTCATCCTTGGGTAGACACAGAGTACTGTCCACTGAGCCACGCTGTCTCACAACTGAGTAACTACATCACACTGACTGCACAATCCTTCCAGTGCTCTGTCATGGCTTCACTTCCCCAGTACTAAATCATCAACCCACACCTCAAGAGCTCCAATTATATGACTCCTCAAAGTGTCACGTTGTGCTGAGTTGAAGCATGACAGCAATAGGATAGTGTTCTTAGTCCCATTTTATTTTGTGTTGTGAGTAATGATATTCTGTCAACAACTCCTGTCCCAAGGAATCTTAAATATTCACTATATGCTGATGACTGTGCACTATGGCACTCCTTGCCTAACGCACAGTTCTTGACAGGGTGGATTCCAGCTGCTCTTGATTCCATCCAGCATTGGGCCCCATCTGTGAGGATTTAAGCTTTCCCTTCCTAAGTGTATTGGTGTTGTTTTTACTAGACATAACGTACCTAATTTGCAAATAACCCTTCAAGGCCAGCTGATACAGTTAAAAATTCATTAAAGTTCCTGGGTCAGTTTTTTGACACCAGACACAGTTGGAGACTCATATTAATGAACTGCTTATCCATTGTCATAAGAAAAATCATCCTCAAGTATCTTTCTGGTATCTCATGGGGAACAGATAGAAAATCTTTATTAATAGTTTATAAGCCCTTAATTAATTCTCACTTAGACTATGGCTCACTGGTGTATGGTCTGCATCAGAACCAATGCTGAGGAGGCTGGATGAATTTTAGAATGAATATGTGTGAATGTATCTTGGAGCCCTGCACTGCACTCATGTGACATGGATGGAGGTTGAGGCCAACTTACCACCACTGCACATTTGACACAATGCCTTCCTTTCATCCCATAGGATAAAAGCAGCCCAGGAGGCTCCCCTCCGTAATACAGCACGCAGAATTATATGGCAGCACCTCCACAATGTGGTCTGCCGTCCAGTTGCTGCAAGACTCCACATGCTCTGCCAGTGCATGGGCATCAAACTGGACAATGCAGACCTGCTCATGCTGCCCACACTTCTCCCCTAGAAATGTCCCACCACCACATTCACCATCAACTTGCTCCTGGAGAAGAAGGCTGTCATTACGGAGGCGGAGCTCCACCAATAATTCTGGGTCCTCGTCACTGGTCTCCCTCCATCCCCACATCTCTACACAGACTGCTCCAAGACGGATGAATGTGTGATTGTATGAGTGTGCCCTCAAGTTCCAACTGCCTTCCCATACATCAGTGCTTTCTGCTGAACTTTTTGCTGTTGGTAAGTCCATAGACCATGCATTAAATTCGCCTCATCATTCATTTGTTATATTTTTGGACTCTATGTCAGCCTTTCAGGCAATAGAGTCCAGTCACATGGATACAAATGAAATCCAAGACAACATGATTATAAAGTTGAGTTCATGTTACAAATCCTTCTCCTGACTTGGGTGCCTGGACATTCCAGTATACTTTTGAATGAACAGGCTGACATGCTGGCTTGGTCTGCTGCAGGGCTCGAGGGAGCATGGAACTTGTCAGGATCTGTAATTATGTCTCTCAGTTGTCAAATCATCTGTAAAATTCTTGTGGCAGAGTCACTGAGGCAACCTCCACCTACACTCAATCAAACCCCATCCTGGCTGAGTGGGCCTCCTCTAATCGCGGGAGGAGCTGGTCCTCACATGCCCCAGGATGGGCTACACATATGCTCCCCTACATGGCTAATGCCTTCCCACCACAATGTACCACCCATAACGTTACCCTCTCTGTCAAGCACATCCTGTTTCACTGTGTGCATTATTGGGAGGAGAGGCAGCCCTTGGCAGCTTACTGCTGGGGCCACAGCCTCCTGCTAACACAGATCACCCTTTTGGGTGATGAGTATCCAGGTATGGTTGATAGGCTGATGATTTTCCTGACTGAGACCAATTTAATCAGAGAGCTTTGATTTACATGTATATATTATAATATACCTTGCATCTTTTATATATGACTGATAAGATGTGTATATAAATATGTATAAGTAAAGGTATGAAAGTGTATCTGCATTTTGTACTATGTGATTTTATATGAACATGTTCCCCTTTTATGTACATACATAAGTGGTAATGCTACGTAGTCTCCCCTCCTGTGCTCAAGTGTGTTACCCCTTCCTTTTTCCTGCCTTGACAAAGGACATTAGTTCTGTGGTAGGAATAGGAACACTGTGAATGAAGGGTGTGTGAAGGAATGCATGTGTGTTATATATTGTATTTGTTGAAAATTACATGAATAATTATATAAATAAAAAGATACCAAAAAAAATGGTATAAAACAATAAAAAAAATTAGATTTAATTACTAAAAATTAAATTAAATAAACATAAATGGCCTAATACCCATGCTAAGGTGATGGCTAAAAAAAAAAAAAAAAGCCACATCAGTTCTACCTTTATCGTGGCATCAGACAGGTGCATAGATTGTGATTTTGGTCTACTCAACTTTTTTCCTGTACTACAGTTGGAAACCCAGGGATCTCTGTACATCTTAATTTTGTGAGTACTTCTAAATCATTCTTGTTAATGTGGTATGCTGGTGTAATATTAAGTTAGATTAGTGTCCATAAGGGTATCTAGGGGGAGCAAAGGTCCCTGGTTAGTTTAGGTTTAGGTTAGATTAAGTAATGTTTGGTTAAGTTAGGTTAGAATCCTTAAAGGGGGGTCCAGGAAGGCCAAAGCTCCAATCATTCCCCAAGCTAAATTAGGTTAGAGTCCTTAAGGGAGGTCCAGCTAGTTTAGGTTAGTGTGTGGGGGGGTGTGATATTCCCTGTTTGTTAACTTTTAAAGGTTTTTGTCTCAAAATTTTTTTTTTTCTCCTCAGACTTTTAAGGTTTTTCAAATTTGGCCTATTCTGGTGTTCCCCATCCATAAAACCTGGCTTTCCCACTGTGTCCTCAAGCTTGTTACTCCTGGAGAGGGGTGTGAAGAGAATACAAAGGGAGCTGCTATTGGTAAAATTTACTGAAAATAAACAAACACATTCCTTACAAACATTTCAAAATAGAAAACTGAACAGGCAATTTGGTTTATCAATCAAGGTGAACACATGGCTTCAGTTGATCTTCAGCATGAAGAGCTACAAAATTTTCTTTGCTTTAAATGGCAAGGAAAATTCTACCAGTTCACCTGTCTTCCTAATGAAATTCCAGAAGACCCACATCTTTTCACAAAATTGATGAAACCTATCTTTGCCAAACTGAGGAAGTGGGTTACATCATCCCCAGTTTCAATGATGACTCACTCATATGCCACAACTCATTGGAAGGATGCTATGAGTGCATAAAGAATGCGGTAGAGTTTTTAAGGAAAATGCAATTCCATATCAATGAAAACAAATCTGTTATAAAACCAATGAAACATTTGGAGTATTTAGGGAACTTCATTAATTCAGAGACCATGACAATTACCTGAATGCAGGAAGGTGAAAATAGTTCAAAGTTGCAGGCAACTAATGAATAATAATGGTTACAAAATCAGGAGTGTGGCTAGAGTGACTGGACTTCAGGTCACTGCAATTCCAGTGATAGAACTGGAGAAAGTGCATTATAGGAAATTGGAAATTGCTAAAATTTCAGCACTAGTAAGAAGAGAAAGGAAAATTTGACAAATAGGTGACTATCACTTTTGAGATGAAAACACATTTAATTTGGTAGAGTAATCAGAGAAGGAGGCAGTAGGCACCTGCCGAAACGATAATTACTCCCAGTGAGATCTAAAGCACCGGATCAAGAGGTGCTGTGAGCTTATCATTAAACCCAGCTGTGACCTCGCTGAATGTTTCCTTTATGTCTCACAACACAAGAGGGCAGTCACAGCCTGCCCTCTAAAGAGAGCTCTCTTCCTCCACACAAAATGACAAGCACCTAATAACACAAACACCCTTCACTCAAAATTCAAAATTATCACAGCGACTCCTACACCAGCCTCAGATTCTCCATCTGGGGAGGGGACCACAAATGTCCCCAGGTCGGACTGCTCTTCTGATATCGATCCTAATTGTCTTGACACATTTTCTTTATTAACTTCTGCAACATTCATAGTCTAAGATCTAATTTTCAATCTGTAGAACACTACCTCTCCTCTTCTAAACCTCATCTTCTTTTCCTCACTGAAACACAGGTGTCTGAAGCAACTGAAAGTAGCCGTTTTTCTGTTCCCTCCTACTTTCTCTATCCACATTTTCAATTCAAAGCTGGATTTTGTGTTTATGTGCACAACGACTTAACCTGCTCTCGTGCCCACGCTCTTGAATCTTCCGAGTTTTCCACCATCTTTTTTTTTTTTTATGTAGGAAGGACACAGGCCAAGGGCAACAAAAATCTAATAAAAAAAATGCCCACTGAAATGCCAGTCCCATAAAAGGGTCAAAGCAGTGGTAAAAAGTTGATGAATAAGTGTCTTGAAACCTCCCTCTTGAAGGAATTCAAGTCATAAGAAGGTGGAAATACAGAAGCAGGCAGGGAGTTCCAGAGTTTACCAGAGAAAGGGATGAATGATTGAGAATACTGGTTAACTCTTGTGTTAGAGAGGTGGACAGAATAGGGATGAGAGAAAGAAGAAAGTCTTGTGTAGCGAGGCTGCGGAAGGAGGGGAGGCATGCAGTTAGCAAGATCAGAAGAGCAGTTAGCATGAAAATAGCGGTAGAAGACAGTGAGATATGCAACACTGCGGCGGTGAGAGAGAGGCTGAAGACAGTCAGTTAGAGGAGAGGAGTTGATGAGACGAAAAGCTTTTGATTCCAACCTGTCTAGAAGAGCAGTATGAGTGGAACCCCCCAGACATGTGAAGCATACTCCATACATGGACGGATAAGGCCCTTGTACAGAGTTAGCAGCTGGGGGGGGTGAGAAAAACTGGCGGAGACGTCTCAGAACACCTAACTTCATAGAAGCTGTTTTAGCTAGAGATGAGATGTGAAGTTTCCAGTTTAGATTATAAGTAAAGGACAGACTGAGCATGTTCAGTGTAGAAGAGGGGACAGTTGAGTGTCATTGAAGAAGAGGGGATAGTTGTCTGGAAGGTTGTGTCGAGTTGATAGATGGAGGAATTGAGTTTTTGAGGCATTGAACAATACCAAGTTTGCTCTGCCCCAATCAGAAATTTTAGAAAGATCAGAAGTCAGGTGTTCTGTGGCTTCCCTGCGTGATACATTTAGCTCCTGAAGGGTTGGACGTCTATGAAAAGACGTGGAAAAGTACAGGGTGGTATCATCAGCATAGGAGTGGATAGGACAAGAGGTTTGGTTTAGAAGATCATTAATGAATAATAAGAAGAGAGTGGGTGACAGGACAGAAAACTGAGGAACACCACTGTTAATAGATTTAGGAGAAGAACAGTGACCGTCTACCACAGCAGCAATAGAACGGTCAGAAAGGAAACTTGAGATGAAGTTACAGAGAGAAGGATAGAAACCGTAGGAGGGTAGTTTGGAAATCAAAGCTTTGTGCCAGACTCTATCAAAAGCTTTTGATATGTCCACGGCAACAGCAAAAGTTTCACCAAAATCTCTAAAAGAGGATGACCAAGAGTCAGCAAGGAAAGCCAAAAGATCACCAGTAGAGCGGCATTGACGGAACCCATACTGGGGATCAGATAGAAGGTTGTGAAGTGATAGATGTTTAAGAATCTTCCTGTTGAGGATAGATTCAAAAACTTTAGATAGGCAGGAAATTAAAGCAATAGGACGGTAGTTTGAGGGATTAGAACGGTCACCCTTTTTAGGAACAGGTTCAATGTAAGCAAACTTCCAGCAAGAAGGAAAGGTAGATGTTGACAGACAGAGCTGAAAGAGTTTGCGAAGAATTTTAATAGGTGGCATGAAGTAGTCAGAGGGTGGAGGAGAGGAAGGAACAAGCCCAGAATCGTCCAAGATGGAGTTTTTAGCAAAGGTTTGAGCAAAGAGTTCAGCTTTAGAAATAGATGTGATAGCAGTGGTGCCATCTGGTTGAAATAGAGGAGGGAAAGAAGAAGAAGCAAAGTTATTGGAGATATTTTTGGTTAGATGCCAGAAATCATGAGGGGAGTTAGATCTTGAAAGGTTTTGACATTTTCTGTTAATGAAGGAGTTTTTGGCTAGTTGGAGAACAGACTTGGCATGGTTCCGGGCAGAAATATAAAGTGCATGAGATTCTGGTGATGGAAGGCTTAAGTACCTTTTGTGGGCCACCTCTCTATCATGTATAGCACGAGAACAAGCTGTGTTAAACCAAGGTTTAGAAGGTTTAGGACGAGAAAAAGAGTGAGGAATGTATGCCTCCATGCCAGACACTATCACCTCTGTTATGCGCTCAGCACACAAAGACGGGTCTCTGACATGGAAGCAGTAGTCATTCCAAGGAAAATCAGCAAAATACCTCCTCAGGTCCCCCCAACTAGCAGAGGCAAAACGCCAGAGGCACCTTCGCTTAGGGGGATCCTGAGGAGGGATTGGAGTGATAGGACAAGATAAAGATATAAGATTGTGATCGGAGGAGCCCAATGGAGAAGAAAGGGTGACAGCATAAGCAGAAGGATTAGAGGTCAGGAAAAGGTCAAGAATGTTGGGCGTATCTCCAAGACGGTCAGGAATATGAGTAGGGTGTTGCACCAATTGCTCTAGGTCATGGAGGATAGCAAAGTTGTAGGCTAGTTCACCAGGATGGTCAGTGAAGGGAGAGGAAAGCCAAAGCTGGTGGTGAATATTGAAGTCTCCAAGAATGGAGATCTCTGCAAAAGGGAAGAGGGTCAGAATGTGCTCCACTTTGGAAGTTAAGTAGTCAAAGAATTTCTTATAGTCAGAGGAGTTAGGTGAGAGGTATACAGCACAGATAAATTTAGTATGAGAGTGACTCTGTAGTCGTAGCCAGATGGTGGAAAACTCGGAAGATTCAAGAGCGTGGTCACGAGAGCAGGTTAAGTCATTGCGCACATAAACACAGCATCCAGCTTTGGATTGAAAATGAGGATAGAGAAAGTAGGAGGGAAACAGAAAAGGAGCTACTATCAGTTGCCTCAGACACCTGAGTTTCAGTGAGGAAAAGAAGATGAGGTTTAGAAGAGGAGAGGTGGTGTTCTACAGATTGAAAATTTGATCTTTGTTAGAGGGCTTGTGAAGAGAGACGCCAGCTGCCGTTGTCTGCCTTTATTGAGACTGGTACAAGAACAGCACGTCTACCCCGTATGCTGGTTGTGGTGCAACTGCCACTGTCGGGGCGCGACTCACGGGCGCCGCTGGTGGCCGCGGGTCCCACAGTTGCCAGTTCGCCATATACATATACATAGACATCTTACAACTTCCCTCCCCCGGAGATAGTACAGGGGCATGACAATGGCACTGAACAATCAACGTGACATAATAAGTAAAAAAAAAAAAAAATGTGGTCCGTAACACAAAATTAGTGACAATGCCTGTGGACACCGATGAGCGAGCACACATCCTTTCATTAATCAACATAAATCATCAAAACTTATATCTTTGCCCGCGGTGCTACCAGTCACAACACAACATAACATGTCCTCATACTTAACATTAAGACATTTTCACTCCACATAGTCATCTAGCCATCTAGGCCTGGCTATCCGGCGGTGGGGGTGGTTAGGCGATGGCTCTGGTGGTGGCTCCTGTGGCTTTGGAGGTGGTGCTGGGTTGGGCTGGGTGAGCGGTTTCAGGTGCAGGCGTGTGCGGAGAGACAGCCTGCCACTTCCGTCGAGCTTCACTAGGTACTGCCTGTTGCCTCTTGCCTCCACAACAATACCTGCCCTGTCCCAGGTCTTGTTAGCCTGATTCTGCACCAAGACCCTGCTTCCAGGGGCGATGTTGGAGCGGCTGCACCCATTTGCGTGCTCCTTCATCTTGCTGTGTTGTCTGGCCATCTGCCGCTCTCGTTCACGGAGTGTCCGTCCCCAATGTTCGTCAATCCTGTAGTTTAGCGAGATAGCGGGGACACCATCCCGTAGCTGACGACCCGTTGCCAGCTGAGCCGGAGACTTATCAATATCACGGAGGGGCGTGTTCAGGTACTGCAGCAGGGCGAGAGAAACCTTGTCACTGTTGAGGCTCCCGTTCGTTCCTATGTTGCCCCGCAGCATTCTCTTCGCAGATTTTACTGCAGCTTCTGCACGCCCGTTGCTCTGAGGGTAGTGAGCGGAAGAGAGACGCACAGTGACGCCCCATCTCTTGAAGAATCCCGTCATCTCTTCACTCACCAAATTAGTTCCGCCATCCGTCGACACTTGTTCTGGTGCGCCCCACCTCGCAAAGTAGAGCCTCAGCTGGTTCATAATCTTGCTCGAGGTTGCACCAGTGGGCAGCTGCGCCACCTCCAGCCAGCCAGTTAGCCTGTCAGCATAAGCTAAGTATGAGCACCCATCTAGCTGAAAGACGTCCACTACTGTCTGCTGGAATGGATACTCAGGGGGTGGCGTGAGGATCAGTGTCTCAGGTGGCTGCGATGGTGCGTGAGCGTTGCAGGTGTCGCAGGAGGCCCGGTGATGTTGCAAGTCTCCTTCTAAGCCTGGCCAGTACACCATCTGCCTGGCTCTCCTAAGCATGGAGTCCAGGCCCTGGTGGCTTGCATGGAGGTTTGCTGCCACTTGACGGCGCAGCCCGTCAGGGATAACCAGACATACATGACCCTGGTCATATGTGTAGGTCACTAAGCCACGTGACACCGACAATCTGTCCCTGACGCTGTAGAAATGCCGCAAGCATTCAATCTCCTGCGCTCTGTGGGGATGCCAGTCACCTGCCAGCACCTTAGCCACCAAGAGCTGGTATGCCGGGTCCTGCTGTGATGCTCGAAGAACCACTTCCTCATCCAGGGTGAGACACTCATTAAAGGTGAGTGCTGCTATGGTGGCTGCAGCCATCGCTCCTGCCAGTTCCTCCACCTGCTCTTCGTCGTGTCCATCGGCTGACGCTTTGAGTGCGGGGTATCTTGAGAGGAAGTCGGCTGCACAGTTCCTTTTACCGGGCAGGTAACGGACAGTGAAGCGGTACTGGAGTGTCTTCTCCTTCAGGCGGAACAGCCGCGGGTTCACTATGTCCGTGAGCGCTCGATCACCCAGAAGCTTGACCAGGGGGCGGTGGTCCGTCACCAGCATCAAGTTAGGGCAGCCCAACAAGAACAGGCGAGCCTTACGGAGACACCAAGCCACGGCGAGCGCCTCACCTTCCACTGGAGCGTAACCTGCCTCAGCAGCTGTTAGGTGACGGCTGCCACACAGCGCCAGGCGCCAGCCAGTCTTACAGCAGAATGGTGCGTCCACAGCTGAACAACGGCAGTGTTGCTGGAGGATGACGAAGCCTAGCCCCTCCTTGCTCCAGTCAGTCATCACAGCAGTGGGCTGGGTACGGTCGTAGTAAGTCAGTCCGTCCTTAGGCAGCAGACATATCGTGTCCTTTGCCTGTTCGAGCTTCTGCCACAGCTGCTCGTCCCAGTACACTTTCTTGCCAGTAGGCTTCTTAAGTAGGTCCCGGAAGGGCTCCATGATGGGGGCTGTTGCAAGGAAGGGTGCCAGTTGATTCACGAATCCATACCAAGACCTCACATCAGTGATGGAGGGCTGTTCAGGCATGGAGAACTTCCGTATGGCAGCCAGGCGTTCATTTGCAGGCCTGTAGGTGACCCAGTCGAGATGGAAGCCAACAAACTCTGCCTCACAACGACAGAACTGAAACTTCTCTGGCTTCAGAGTGATGCCCTTCCTGGCGCACAGCTCAAGGAAGTCAAAGGTGTGCCAGAAGGCCTCCTCAATGCTGGCATCATAGAGCAGAGTGTCATCGATGCACTTATGCTTACGGGGAAAATCCATGATGACATCATCGAATCTCTTCGTGTATGCATCTGTTGCCGAGCAGTGCCCCATAGGTGTTCTGCAGTACTGATAGCGACCCCAGGGAGTAATGAAGGTCGTCAGACTCCTGCTTTCTTCATCAAGCTCGACTTGGTGGAATCCCCAGTGAGCGTCCATCACAGTCTTATAGGAGTGTGGGGGGATGTCTGACACCATGTCGAAAGGCGCGGGCGTGTGGTGTGTTTCTCGGCGGCACCATGCATTTAGCCTCTGGAAGTCCACAGTCCTTCGCGGCTTGCCAGACTTTTTGGCCACCACCACCATACGCGCACACCATTCCGTGGCCTCTCCCGCGGGAACAGGGTGAATCACGCCTCTTTTGACGTCATCGTCGAGTTGTTGCTTAACCTCAGCCCTCCAGTGCTTGGGAACTGAAGCAGGGGTGTGGCAGGCGTGGGGCTGCGCGCCATCCAGCAGGTGAATGTGATGCGGAGCACCTTCCATGACGGGTAGCGGGTTCCTGTCAGTGTTGAATGCTGTAGACGAGAACTGCCCCAGCAACCATTCCTCCAGACGGGGAATGTTCTCCTCCAGTGGTGGCAGCGGCAGCGAGGAAGGTCTGGTCGGGGGGCAGTCGGAGAGGCCTTCCGTAGTCTCTGCAGCAGCAACATACGACTGTGGGTGAGGGAAGCCGCTGTGCACCAGCCTCAACTCCTTACAGGCAGTGCACGAGAGATACAGGCGCTCCACTGACTTTACAAAGTGCACCTCCTGCAGTGTTGAGCGTCCTGGGAGGCTGATGTGGCAGGGCGCTGCTCCAAGGTTAGCCAATGGTATCTTGGCCAGGTCTCTGAGGCCAGCCCGACGCTGCAACAGCGCAGGCCGAAGACCGAGCGAAGACATCAGGGCTGGGCCAGCCACGCACACCTGGGCCCCCGTGTCAGCCACCGCTGTAGTGGTGCAAGCTTGGCCTCCCACCTGTGGGACCAACTGCACCTGCAGGAGTGGCTCTGGGGCGATACCGGCGGCGCCGACGGTCACACTATTGACAGCCTTACCAGCCTCACGTTTCCCGGAGCTCCTGCACCTCCTCTTAAAGTGCCCAGGCTTCCCGCACGCAACACAAGTGGCATGCTGCGCGGGGCAGGAGGCTCTACCCGGAGCATGCCTATACCCACACCAGCGGCACGACTTGTGGGGGTCTCTGGCAGGGTGGCGGGAGGCGGCAACCATGGGCTGGGGAGAGGTGACGTCATCATCGCTGACGTCATCAGGCGTGACGTCAGTGCCCGCCAACTCACATTCGCGCGAGTTTTTCCCGCCATGCATGGAGGTGGCGTCCCGGCGCGCCGCCTCAAACGAGACACAAAAGGCCCTAAGGCTCTCCACATCACCAAATGTGTGACACTGTCTAAACACCTCTTGTTTTAGGGCCAAGTCACTCAGACCTACCAACACTTTGCGCAGAAGTATATACTCTGAGAGGTCGCACTCACATTGCGGGCACTGGAATTCACAATCCACGGCGCGCTGGGCACACCGCACGAAAAAAGCACTGACGGGCTCGTCGACTGCCTGACAAACACTAAAGAAGTCAGACCAGCGCACTGCCTGATTCGATGCCCGCAACACAATCTTCCCTATGGCATCCAGGGCGTCCTTCTTAGACAAGGCTTGCCACTCATCTGTAGTGAACTTTACGTCCAGGGCGCACTGCAGGTCAGCCACACACAACAGGCGGATGTGGAGCACGGCTTCCTGGTCCGGCCATCTTGAGAGGGACAGCCATGCCTCCACCGAGCGCCGCCATGTCCTGAAGCCTGCTGAGGACATCAGCATGCATTTCTCCGGCGTGGCCCCTGCGGGAGCCTTTCCAGAGGGACGCTGGCCAGTGGCAGAAAGTGACGCCAGGCTGGCTTGCAGTGATGCGATGGCCTGCTGCTGTGCCAAGAAAGCAGACTGAGCTTGAAAGACCAGCGACGGGAACACTCTGCCTGCTGCAGGACTCCGGCGGCCTCGCGGAGTTGCACCAAGGCGACGTGGCAACGGCATGATGAGCAGTACGTAGCTTCGAGGTCACTGCGCCATGTTAGAGGGCTTGTGAAGAGAGACGCCAGCTGCCGTTGTCTGCCTTTATTGAGACTGGTACAAGAACAGCACGTCTACCCCGTATGCTGGTTGTGGTGCAACTGCCACTGTTGCGGCGCGACTCACGGGCGCCGCTGGTGGCCGCGGGTCCCACAGTTGCCAGTTCGCCATATACATATACATAGACATCTTACAATCTTAGACCGCGAATGTTGCAGAAGTTAATGAAGAAAAAGTTGAGGGGGGTGTCAAGACACTTAGGATCGTCAACAGAAAGGCAGTCCGACCTGGGGACATTTATGGTCCCCTCCCCAGATGGGGACTCTGAGGCTGGTGTAGGAGTCACCATGATGATTTTAAAATTTTTTGAGTGAAGGGTGTGTGTGTTATTAGGTGCTTGTAGTTTTGTGTGGAGGAAGAGAGTTGTCTTCAGAGGGCAGGCTGTGACTGCCCCCTTGTGTTGTGAGACACAAAGGGAAACGTTCAGTGAGGTCACAGCTGGGTTTAATGATAAGTTCACAGCACCCCCTGAACAGTGCTTTAGACCTCACTGTGAGTAATTATCGTTTTGGCAGGTGTCTACTGCCTCCTGAGTGTTTGTTTTGGCTCCATTTGTGGCGATGTGTGTGCTGTCCTGGAAAGGAGTAGCCATCAGCTCACTGTGGCGATACCTGTGACATCAAGGGACCAATGGGAGAAGTGCAGAGTAATAGTATGTTTGCATCTGACAGTGAGATGCAGGCTTGGTTGTGTCACACCCGGGAAGAAAATTTTTCTTTTGTTAAAAGTGGCCAGATGGTCCCTTTTAGTTTTTGGCAAGGAAGTGGCAGTTTTATTTTGTCAATTTTATCGGTGTGGCATGAAGGCTCCACAGAGCCAGGAGCAGGCAAGCAGGATTATGGGCAGTGCAGGCCTGAGAGAGAGTTGTGTTTGGTCAGGAAGAATTTTACCTGGCCCTGCCGTAATGTTGCCCAAGGAGACTACCATCCCTGGTGGGCTCATTGTGTGTTGCAAGGAAACAGGAATGTTATTGTTGCATGGTGACTGATATTTGTACGGTTTGGAGAAGATACAGATGGAGCAAGGTGTATGGTGAAGAGAGAAGTGAGAGTTTGTGGAGTAGTGAAGGCAGAGGACCGAGGAGACGGAGGAGTGACCAGAGTCACAGGCAGAGTTGACGCAGCTATGGCTGCTGGAAGAGAGATCTCAATGTAATGCCTTGCAGAATAAGCTTGCATGCCGATTTACCATGAAGACCATAAGACAGGTCTGGGAGGAGGAGTAGAAGGAGGAGAAAGAAGCAACTGTCTGAGTTGGAGGGCCTAGTGGGAGCCTCTGTTGTTTTCACTTGTTATGGTAGTTAATTATTTCAATGCTATAGTAATCTTTGATATTTTGTGATAAACAGACACACTTTGTTTGAATCTAATAATGTGCCTAATTAGTTGTGTGTAGAGTTTGAATTTGTTGTTTCAAAAAAATTTTGTAAGCTTTTGTATATCTTATTATTTTTTTTTTTTTTTATGAGGAAGCGTGCTGTGTGCAATGAGATAATACAATATAAAATGAAAAAAAGTAGTGTGTGTGTGTGTGTGTGTGCAGGCTGAGCTCTTGTACAGTGAGCAGTGAATGACCCTCCTGTGTGTTCATGGGCACTCGTTTGTAGTCGTGTCTCTTGTTAGTGAGCTTGTTTGGTGTTAAATGCTACTGTGTCGGGCTCCTGGAGGGTGCTTGACTTGCAGAGGACTTAAGTAAACTTTACTCCCTCGTCAGGTCCTGACAAGGCCTGCTGTCTAGGAGAAAGTAAATAACACTATGCAGCTTGAGGCTATAACATGCTGTTGACAGTGGGAGGATTTATTACTGAGAGCAATTGTCCAGTGGGGTTTCATACCTCAACCATATATATGTTAGTGCTTGCTATAATTGTTTTTCCCTAGATGTGGTTGTCTATCCTTTCACAGCTGTGGGAGTTAATTGTTGTTAGAGTATTTCCCTTGTCTGTAGGTGGGTAAAACAGACTGGTGACCTCAATTAGTGTGATCTGGCATTATGACCATTGTGAAAAGTGTGCAGGATTCACAAGGGACCCTGTACACCTGTATCTGAGCCCTGCCCTGAAACCATGTAAGAGGTGGTTAAGGGAAGCTAGTCTAGATGTGGCAGCTTTGTGAAGTGGCTTGGAACAGTGGTCATAACAATATATATATATATATATATATATATATATATATATATATATATATATATATATATATATATATATATATATATATATATATATATATATATATATATATATATATATATATATATATATATATATATATATTATTTATCATTAAAATGTACAAATGCAAAAGTCTTACAAGGAGTCTTTATTGAAAATGGTAGGGGTGTGTGGTTTTCTTCCCATTGGTAGAGAAAAGTAATGACATTCAGGGATATGATTGGCTGGGAGTGGTATTGAGACAACAGGGGGATACAGAACAGCTGCAGGCTACCTGCCCTGCCGTCCATGAGAGTGAAGGCTGAATCACTCACTGTCCATCTGTACATATTTACGTAGCTCAACAGAGATGGGGTATAAACACGAACACGCAGTGTTACACTGTATTGTGATACGTCCATGAGGACCATCGACGCATACAAATAGTGTAGCATATACATGTGTCATGTGTTAATTCTTGCTGTATTATAACATGGCACAGAACTGACAGCTTGTGAATATGCTGTAGTACTGCTGTGTTTCACAGACAAATGCAGTGTTGAACACATAGTGGTGTAACGTTCATTTATCATTATTGTGCAATATCCTATTAAGTTTTGTGGAATTTTCCTGTGTTGCAAATGTGAACTGACCTACAGTTGACGAAGACATCAATTGTATATAATTTATGTTCTGCCCATGTTCATTGTATGTATGTATGGTTCACAACAAATGGTCATAGTATAGATAACTGGGGTGAGTGTCTGAGTGTCATTGAGGAGAAAACATGATGCAGAGTAAAGCATACTTTAGGCAGCATCTTTGTAAACAAACAAACAACATGGGTGAAGCTGTGCACTGCCAGCTTGGAAGACTCAAATAAACAGTATGGGTGAAGCTGTATGCTGCCCACTCAGAGGAATCAAACAACATTGGTGAAGCTACATGCTGCCTGCTTGAAGGAATCAAACAAATAACATGGATGAAGCTGCATGCTGCCTGCTTGGAGGAATCAAACAAATAATATGGGTGAAGCTGCGCACTTCCTACTTGAAGGAATCAAACAAACAACACAAGTGAGGCTCTGCACTGTCCACTTAGAGGAATCAAACAGACAACACGAGTGAAGGTACGTGTTGGAGGAATCAAACAGACAAACAAGTACATGTGAGGCTGCAAGCTGCCCATTCAGTAAAACCCACTAACTAAGCAATGGATGTCATGGATACAGGAGTGTCAATAACATGACAAACTCCGGATGAGAGACCATTGAGACAAGCAGTGACACATAACCAAAGTGCACATGAACAAATAAACCATCTTTGATCAACACTAAATGTATACAATGTAGCTCATTGCAATGAAACAAGTTCTGACACAGGCAACCAAAGTGTGCAAAAACAAATGAACCATCTCCGATCAACACTGAATGCTTTAATGGAACAACTGGAGCACACTGTACCGGCACAACAGTGACAGACCACAGTTGACTGGGAAGAAGTACCCTAGAGACTAGCCATGGACGAATCCAGCCACCACCGAGAAACAGAAAAGGAGAAAGATAAGGTCACCATCTAGGCGATAGATGTAATGGCTAATACATATGGAGGAGTGGACAACAAGCTCAAGCATCTTCATCTATGGGACTGCCTTGGAAATGGTCAGGGGATCTGCTAGGCTCTACCAACAGACCTTCATGCAAACCCAATGCAGAGAAAAACAACCTTTGTTATATCCACCAAGCTAATACTACTCCTAGAGCTTCTTTATCTGTTGTGGAATACCTGCTTTCAGTTGAGTTTAATTTCTTAGAGAAATAACCAAGAGGTTTAGCTTTGCCATCATTTTGAGTTTGACTTAGGACACCTCCTACATGGGTATTGCTAGCATCAGTTGTGACAATGAATGGTTGGTGAGGTTGGGCTCTCACAAGAACAGGGGTCTTAGAGAGATATTGTCTCAGTGATTCAAAAGCAGTTTGACATTGTTCAGTCCATTTAAAAGTTTGGGTTTTTCTGGTGAGATTAGTTAGAAGTGTGGCAATCTTTGCATAGTTAGGGATATGTTTTCTGTAAAACCCTGTCATACCCAAGAATCTCCTGACTTCTTTTACTTTAATTGGTGACTTAATTTCAAGAACTGCTTCTACATTCTTTGGGTCTGGTTTAGATATTCTATAGCCAAGGAAAGTAACTACAATTTTAGCTATTTCACATTTACTCAGATTTAGTTTAACACCATTTTCCTTAAGTATAGTGAAGGTCTTTCTCAGTCTTTGAGTAAGTGAAGAAAGATCGGGGCCCAAATTATGAGGTCGTCCAAGTAATTCTTAATCCAACCTTCCTTTAACAAGGGTGACAGAAGAGCAGCCATGTGATGTGTAAAGATGGCTGGGGAACAACTGAGTCCAAAAGGAAGTCTCCTGAATCTATATAAGGTTACTCCATCACTAAAGGTTGTAAGGTCTCTGCTATTCTCATCCAGGAGGATTTGAAAATAGGTTTCACACATGTCAAGGGTTGTATAGAAATTATGACCAGCTGCTTGGTCTACTAGTTCCTCTAACCTTGGTAAAGGATAAATATCTGTGGCGAGATGTTTATTCACATGACGGTAATCTAGACACATTCTTTTACTCCCATCCGGTTTATTGACCAAAACTATAGGCGAAAGCCAAGCAGATGTTGACTTTTCTATGATATGTCTGTCTTCCATGTCCTGTAACATTTCCACTATTAAGCTTTTTGCCTCCTCAGGGTAACAATACCTAGGACCACGGCTAGGTTGTGGATCAGCTACATTAATTTTTGCTGGAGGTCCTTTCATTAAGCCAAATTCATTAAGGCCCAAATTCACTTTTGTCTAGGATGAATAATTCATGGTTGTCTAGAATGGCTGATTTCAGTTCTGCCTTTTGCTCTCGAGTCAGGTGATTCCATTGTTGTTGTCTTATTAATTCAGTGAGACGTTATGTTCTACTACTATTTTCTTTAGGTTGCACTTGATCATTATTGGATAGTAAATCATTGTGAATTTCTAGTGGAGAACATTCAGATGGTGTTTGGATGGCATTAACTGTTTCAAAATTAAGACTTTCGAATGTTCCTAGTAAAGTTCCTTGTTTAACTTCCTTGACACCTTTTGTGTTGTTCATGAAAGGCAAATAAATATTACTGCTTTCATCTACTTTAGTGAGGAATGGCAAGCTGTCAGGATTTATTTTGGGTTGATAATGATCTAGCAAAGTCCCTTCTGGTTTCTTTGGTACTGGAATAGGTAAGAATTGTGTGTTATAGATTTGGAAAGTCTGATGTCCTTTAAGTGGTCATTTTGATCTAGGGTTAGTGGGGTTGCTCTCACTCTTTCTACTTTACTCCTTTGTCTCTTGATGTGACTGATAACATAGGGAGCATTTCCCCATACTATGATGTTTTTGTTTCTGTTCCAAGTAAATGGGACTCTTGATAGAACGTCAGTACCTAGTAATAGATCTGCATCCAGGTAACTGTTTGGAACTACTGGGAACCATCGTTTATGTACATGATCTTCTCCGACTCCAATTTCTAACCAAACCATGCCAAGAATTCTTAATGGTGATCCAGTGACTTCTTGTAAGTTAGGAAGGGCACGTCTTTTATTTATTTCACTCCCCATTTTATTTACTGTTGCTTCCTTGATAAGGGCGTAACAGCTACCAGTATCAACTATTGCTCTCACGATTTTGTTATTAACAGCTATGCTGATATTTGGGGAGGTGTGAGCTTGAGCTGGTCATGTTGTCTTTGGTTTTCCAGGGCAATATTTGTTTCCTCGCCAACACCCATATTGTTGACAATCAAAGCAGGAACCTCTAGTAGGTTTCCTCCAACATTCTCTCAGACTATGTGAATGAGAGTGGCAGTGTGAGCAGTAACGCTCATTTTGGGGTTGACATGGAGAAGTTTGTAATTTCCCAATTTGTTCTGTTAAGTCTTTGATCTGTTTCTTTATTTCATTGACTTCTGAGGATTCTCTGGATGTAGCATTTGATTGGGATCGATCATTAGGACTTACAGTGCGAGTTTCGGGTTGCATGTCATGTTTGAGTGGATAGTTTTTCTTTTCTGGTTTGACTCTACCTAGTGTAGGTGTATGAGTAGCCTTGAGCCACTGTTGTTCATGTTCTACTCTGTCGACAAATGTATTTAGTGGATAATCCTCATCCAGGAATCCTTCTAATCTGGCCTTAGCTTCTTGAGAAGGACCTTGCCATAATTTTCTTTTGATAGTTTTGTCACGATTAGGGAGTTTTTCTTTGGCAAATCGTGTTTCTAGGATAGCATAGCAACAGATGAAATTATTAATAAAAGCCTGTGGTGATTCAAACCAATCATAACATTCAGAGTCAGTGTCTTGCCATGCTCTACCAAAGTTAACTTCTTTACTGAACTGGCTGTCCCAAGTATTACAGTTGTGTAAGGTTTGATGGTTATGAGTGAGAGCTGCTATCTCGGTACTAACTCTTCCTTTGGCTATTTGTACTCTCCTGGCATCATCTCACTGCATTGTTCAACTAGCTCAAAGAAAATCTGGAGCTTGCAAGTTAGCACCTAAACGTTGTAGTACTCGGTTTTGTTGTGCCACTATTTGTTTAAGGCTGTCTATTTCTTGTTCCAACGTACTGATGATATGTTCTTTTTCTTCTGTTTTTACTGGACTGGCTTTGAGAGGGTTATCTGACATGGGAGAGTTTGCAAGTTAGCACCTAAACGTTGTAGTACTCGGTTTTGTTGTGCCACTATTTGTTTAAGGCTGTCTATTTCTTGTTCCAACGTACTGATGATATGTTCTTTTTCTTCTGTTTTTACTGGACTGGCTTTGAGAGGGTTAGAATTAGCTTCCTTCATTTGTTCCCCAGAACTTGCCCACCACTGGGAGAATATGGGATGATCATCCATTTTTCACGACTGGTTGTGGTGAGATGTAGATTACGTAAGTCTTGAGTATAGGTTCGATCCTGATAAACCTCCGACACGAGAGTATTCTTCAGGCTCCCATAAACTTATCGACCACCACTCTTCACTCACCAACCTCGTCTTCCCCAATGAATCATTTAATTATCTTCTTAAACTTAGACTCAACTCTCATTCTGCCAGCTCCACTCCAATGCACTCCATCACCACTTAACTCTTCTAAAAAGCTCACATTGTTAAAATGAATGTTAGGTGTTTTAAATGATCTCTTGATTCTGTTGTTTATCCCATACTGAATTCTCTTGTAAATTTCTGCAGGAATATTTCTAGCATGAATTCTAGGTTCAACTTGGCAGATATACACTACAGACTGGCAGTTTGTTTCAATTTCTTGGTAAATTTCTTTGATGTTGTTGAAAATTTCTAATGGGTTAGCATCAACATTTATTTCATTACTACCGATCCAAAGGATCGTTTGATCATATTCCCATTTCAAGACTTCACACGCGAGTCTTGAAAAAATTCGCTGGCTTTAGTCCCAGGTCCACGGAAAATTCTAATTTCAGTGTTTGGGAACTCAAAATTTTTAGGAATTTGACTGTCCCACAAAAGAAATCTTCCACATTATTCGTGAATAACACACACTCCTGGTGAATTACAACTGTATATCCCACCGCTCTTGCTACCAGTGTAATGCCCCTCCCCTGTGTGCCACTCAAAAGCCAGGTTATTATTATTCTTATTTATTTATTTATTTTTTTAACTAGTTGATGAGGAAATATCTACACTCGCTGATTTATGGTCTTTATTTTTCCTTCATTTGTGGTAGCATTAATACTAATTTACATGTCATTCATATTACATCAGGTAGCATAAAGTATTCTCTTAGTAGCGATGAAGATTTCATTACAACAGCGTAAATACTGGCCGAACTAATCACTTGACACACCTCACACTTTCACCAGTAACAATAACGGGCATTAGTGTTTGGGTATTACATGAGTATACAGTCTCATTCACCTGGCGACGGTGGTATTATTGACGCACGTGATTCAAAAAATAATTCACTGGTGCTTACATAAGAATAAACAATCTCCTTATTACATTTTAATATAACCCTGGTATAACACAGCCTAATCTGCGTTTCGAGGACCGAACCAGGTGGTTACGTCCCGGTATGATAACGAGAAATACTGCACAACCTTAATAATCCATGAACTAAACACTCCGCTCTCACACTGTTAAGTATACCTAACCAAACACACACACATGGGACGCACAGACAGACTTTTCCTTTACCTCCACTGGGTTCCCTGTAGTGTAAGCAAGCCAAGATCTCTCTAAACGGGAATCAGGCCGGCGTCCCAATGCTACAAACCTTTGTAGTTTTCAGATTCTTTCTCAAGGTAATTCGCAAATTATTTGTTTCAACCGTATAATAAACGTTTACATTACTTTACTCATATCATGACCAGGTGTATTTGTTCTTCTGAATAACAAGGTGAAAAATTCTAGCCACAAGTAATACCTTGTATGAAAATAATGCCTTTATTCATAAAGAAAATCGATCACCCATTTCCTGCAGGCGCCAATATGTTGTCTGTCTGTATTGGGGGTTTTACACGGTCAAGCATGTTGGCCAACACGCTCATCAAACCTCCAACACAACATGTTTGAAGAGTGTTTACACGTTCAAACCAAACTGACAGACAACCTCAGTCGGTGCCAAAAGGAGAAGGAGCAACATGTCACTTACCCAAGACGAGGTGATGGCAGTCGGGATAGTGATTGCCCTCAACAAAAAGAAAAGGAAGCGTTCAAAGTGTACAAAGGACTGGTTGCTGAAAAGGGACCAAATTTCACATACCAATTTAATGAAAGAGCTGAAATTAGACCCAGATGAATGGCGCAATTATATGCGCATGGATGAATCAACATATTTAGAACTTTTGAATATGGTCACTCCATTCATTACATGTAAAGACACCGTAATGAGGAAGTCCATTAGCCCTCATGAATGGCTGATCGCAACACTGCGTTTCTTAGCAACAGGCCGATCTCTGCAAGACTTGAGATTTTCAGCTGTAATGGGAACTAGCACCTTATCCAAGATTATACCAGAAACTTGTGTTGCCATCTACAAAGTACTTAAGAAGGATTATTTAAAGGTGGGTTATGATATGCAATATTATTTCTTAAATTCCTGTTTGAGTATTCTTTTGATTTCACCTTCCACAAAGCCACATGCTTCCTGGATATATTAATGAAATCCACCATTACTTCCCTTTCCTTATCATTAACGGCACACGTGTCACTCATTTTGCAACTGATACACTATGCCTGTCACTGAAGGAGATGTTACAGATGTTACCTTGGCGAGATTTGAGTATGTATGACAGTTCAAGACTGATGACCGTTCACACGTTCAAACATGGACATGGACATGCACCGAGCAAGCTCCGCCCACAAAAGTCAGGCCCCGTCAGACATCCGTCCAACACGTTGGTCAAACATGTTTACCCCTTTCACACGTTCAAACATTCTCTCAAACGTCGTGTTGTTAAGTGTGTTGGCCAACATGTTTGACCGTGTAAAACCCCCATATGTCTCGGGGATGTGTGCATGATGTAATAACGACTAAATCTTACCAATAATTCTTATACTAACTTAATTTTACTTATATTAACCTAATATTAATTATATTAGCTTAATATTACGTCCTGGCATTACAATATGGCAGTCACCAACCACACGAGCAGGACAGAGATGGTGTCTCATGAAGCACACTGGTTTATTGCTACTCTGTACAGACGCAGTCACAATACAGTACCTGACTAGCTCACTCACGCCACAGATACACCACAAGTTCACCGTCCCAGCACACAGCTCCCTAGCTGGGTGGTCAAACACTGCACCACAACCAGGAGGCAGGCATAAAGGCAGAGGCAAGTAGAGGAGGAGCGCACATCTGTCTTCTACTCTAGTCTCGCGGCAACTACCTCTCTGAAAGGGCTGGGCAGGATTTGAGAACTGAACCCAAATCTCACGGATCCGAGGAGAGCTGATGGATCCGATTAACGCCACTGGTACTCAAATCCACTCTCTGAGACAAATACTCATACGATTACTCAGGATTTTTTTCCCCTTTAACTTTGATATTCAATATGAACGTTATTTGTACTGACCATCGTATTTATAACGAACTCCATATTACCATTGATGAGTATAAAACAGTTTTAGTCATACATATGAAAAAATATCTTGGCTAGCAATATATAGCAGAAATTTAATGTTGCCACGCGTGTCTTTTTATGAACGCTGATTAGCTGGGCATTTGTGTCGTCAGAGCTTAGCCGGCAAAGGATATATATACTACCGCACATCCCCACCCACGCCTGAGGGCAGCCATGGTGGAGACTTGGAGAGGATCTATGGGGCATAAGGGAAAAAAACACGAACAGTATGGCAGAGTAAAAATGATCGGGGTGGGGGGGAGGGGCAGAAAAGGATGCAATTACAGACTCGGGGGTATAATCAGGGGATACATGTTAAGGGAATTTAACATCACCTATAGCAGGGCTCTGGCAGGAGATCCTCCAGTCCCAGGAGGCTCCTGGGGAACCAGGCGTGTTGCTGGTTAGGGGCCTCCTCATGCAGAACCTGCAGCACCCGGTACTGGTCCCATCCCTCGGTCTCCATCCTTTGCCACACCTTGGCCGCCATCTCATGGAGGCAGACATTGAGGGTTGGGAGGGATGCGGCCTCATGTAGCAATGCCGTGGTGGTGAAGTCGTCCCATCTGGTACCGAAGGCGAACCTCAGTTCTGCACTTTTTGGAGTCTGCTGATGGCTGTTTTGGAGAGAGCATGCAGGGGAACAGGAGGGTAAGTGAGAATGAGCAGTATCAAGGCTATTACAAGATGGAGCTGGCCTGAACCCAACATCATCTCTGTCGACTAGCAGTGGGGTGGGGGTCTTGGTAGCAAGGGGGATGACAGTAAACTTGGCCATGTTGATCCTGATCCTACATTCTCTCTCGAAGGCGTTTATTACGGGCGATCTCTCTGCCGGTGCGGGGATTCAGCATCCTGCTGGAGTAGCCTGGGTGGAAAACGACCTGTGAAACATCATCAGCATAAAGTATGTTGATACCGGCGTCTGAGACAGGGCAGTCACTGGTGTAGATGCTGTACAGTGTCAGCGAGAGTACACTGCCCTGCGGGACTCCTGTGGCAAGGGGGAAGTCCAAGGGTGACTCCCAACTCTGACCCTGGCCGACCTGTTGTCCAAGAGGCCACAGAGCAGGCACTCGACTGGGGCAGGCAGGACCAGGTGAAGAATCTTGTATTTCAAGCCCAGGTGCCAGACACGATCAAACGCCTTACTCACGTCATGCAGGAACAAGTTACACCGGAATCCACACGCTTGGTGTATGGACATGGTCTCGGTGGCCAGAGCGATGGTATGTACACTGCTTCTGCCACTATGGAAGCCGTACTGTGCTGGATGCAGGTGGTTACTGGCCTCCAGGTGGACGTGAAGCCATGAGGTGACAATCCTCTCCAGTAGTTTCCCAGGTACCTCAAGCAGGGAGATGGGACGGTAGCTCTCAGGGTGTGTGGGAGGCTTGCCGGCCTTGGGTATCATCCTCATCTCAGTTTGTTTGAACCCATCGGGGAAGTAGCCAGCAGAGAGCACCGCATTGAAAATGTCCCAAAGTCTGGAAAGAGGTCCTCGTATCTGGAAGATACGAGAGTATAGTTCTGTTGATCCTACTTCCCCCCGGGCAGGTCGGCCTCCCGCATTTAACAGCAGCAACCAGCTCCTGGGAGGAAATAAGACAGTCCAGAGGAGAGGTACCAGTGAGATGGGCAGGGTCAGCGTTGTCATAAGGGTGGGTCCTCTGCACAGCAGCAGCCATGTAATCCAGCACAAGGTCATTATCGTCAGTCATTGTCATAGTCTTCTCTGTAAATACGATCCCAAATGGACATAAAAAGCTATTCTTTGTCAGGGTTGGTGTATTTCTTGTCTCCTGTGACATCATTTAAATAAGTGTCAGGTCCCGTTGTTCTCCCTGAGAGACATCTAATCTCCTGCCAGAACTTCCTGGGATCATGGGAGCTGGCAGCCAGGCCAGCCAGCCTCCTTCCCCTGTGTTCCCTAGCCTCTGTCCGTCATGAGTCCTGCAGTGCAACCTTTAGCTGGAAGTACTGCCTGTAATCGTCATAAGTCCAGCCTCTCGGCATCACTCTGTCACACAGTGCTCGAAACTGTATTCTGAGCAGCTGCATAGTCTGGGAAGGCCTTGGGGCAGACCTGAGTTTAAAAGAAGTCTGTGGTATATGTCACTCAACAGTTGTCTTTACCGTAGTCATCCAAGTCTCTAAAGCATCGTCAATTTCCTCCAAGGTACCATGACTAATGTCAGGGAGCTCTGTCATTTGTTGGGCGTCATCCTCTTTGAAGGCGTCCCAGTCGGTCCTGTGAAAGGTAAATGTTTTGGTGCTGGGAATAAGAAAAGGGGAGGTGGAGATGTCAAGGATGACAGGAACATGGTCACTAGTCGTAAGAGGGCATGGTGAAAGGGAATAGTGGAGAGGATGGGTTCTATTAGTCAGGGCGATGTCTGGGGAGGAAGAAGTTTGATGGTTGAAGAAGGTGGGGAAATGGATTCCAATGTGACATGTGGTGTGTTGGTGTAGGCAGTCTACGATGTCTGTCCCTACTTGGTTAGTGGTGGTGTACCCAAGATAGGGATGTCAAGCATTCAGGTCACCTAATAAGAAAATTAGTGTTTGTCGGCGAAGTAGGCAGAGATAGTCTGGGTGTAGCCGCACCGGCTGGGCATCAATTGGCTCTCAGGTGATCTGTTTTACTGATCACACCCATCATCGTAGGGTCGAGGAAAGGCATTTCTCTCTCTGACGTTTATTGATGAGGTAGGCATGACCGTAAGAACTGCAAACAAGTTCTCGGTCTCAATTTCTTACAAAATAACATTATACACTGATATTAAACACTTTCAACATATTACAATATTCATTAATATTAGTCAAATATTCAAATAATAATTAGTCTGAAACCAGGACCTTAATCTTTCTTACTAGGCCATCATGATCAGGAGATACTTCTGTTACTCTTCCCAGTTTCCACTGGTTCCTTGCTAAATTCTGATCTTTGATGATAACTATGTCATTTACACTGAGATTCCTCTTTGGTGTTGTCCACTTATTTCTAAGTTGTAGGAATTGCACATACTCCTTTTTCCACCTGGACCAGAACTGGTTGGCCAGGTATTGTGCTCTGCGCCATCTCTTTATGCAGTACAGGTCCTTCTTAATGAAAATGCTTGGAGGAGGCAGTACTACCTTTGTTTTCATAGTTAACAAATTACTGGGTGTCAACGGTGTAGGACTTTCTGGGGAGTTAAGATGGTCCACAGTTAGGGGACGACCATTAACTATATTTTCTGCTTCAATTAGGAAGGTTCTCAGATCTTGGTCATCTAACTGGGTACCATGCTGATCAAGCAACACAGAGAGTACATTTCTCACTGTGCATATCTGCCTCTCCCAAACACCTCCCATGTGACTGGAATTGGGTACATTCATGTTAAAAACAATCCAGTCACACTGATCTTTCATGAGTTCTTGTCTGAATTTATTGTTATTTAATTCTTTTAAGCATTTCTCATACTCTGATTTGGCTCCTACAAAGTTTGTTCCTTGGTCACATCTCAACTGTCTTACGGGCCCTCTTCATCCTACAAAGCGACGGTATGCACTTAGGAAGGAACTTGTATCCATGCTGTTGGCTGTCTCTATGTGCACAGCTCTACATGCCATGCAAGTAAAGAGCACTCCATATCCTTTAAGCTCTTTATGCCCCTCTTTGACATAGAAAGGGCCAAAGAAATCTACTGCTGAGTATGTAAAAGGAGGTGATGGTTCTAGTCTGTCAATAGGCAGGTCTGCCATCTTCTGTCCCTGTGTTGTACTTCTAACTTTACGACAGATAATGCACTTTGAAATGTGCCTTGATACTAGGGATGATCCTCCTACTATCCAGTATCCACATGACCTGATTTCATTTAAAGTTATGCCTCTGCCTTGATGATTTGTCCTTTTGTGATGGTGGCATATTATCAGCTGGGTTATGTGAGATGTTTTGGGGAGGATGACTGGGTGTTTGGATTCATCTGTCAGATTAGAAAGTCTCAATCTTCCTCCTACTCTCATGATACCATTTTTGTCAATGAAGGGATCTAACTTATAGAGGGAACTGGTCTTGTCTATCACTTTTGTTCCCTTGCCATTGTCTCCTTTAATTAAAGAATTATGGTTAGCAGATGATTCCAGTACATCTATCTCCTTCTGGAATGCCTTTGCTTGCAGTTGTTTTATAATTACATTTTCAGCTTCTGACACTTCTACTACATTTACTGGCTTATATGTGTTTCCCTTTACTTTAGTAGTGCCATCACCTTTTCCTCTGAAGCTGTTCAGAAGCTTGAGGCATACAGCAACTGCCCTCTTTGCTTTAAACCAATCTGAAAAATACTCAAGTCTTTCTAGTATATCTGTGGGTTGTTGTGTACCTACAGCATGGCATACAACTTTCTTCACTTCTGGATCATTCTCATTTATGACCTTGTACTGGGAATGGCTATCCATTTTGCTATGTTGCCAAAGGAATTCTGGGCCATTCCACCAGATCTTGCTATTACACAATTCATCTGCTGTCATGCCTCTAGATGCATGATCTGCTGGGTTATACTGTGTCTCTACAAATTTCCACTGATCTGGTGAAGTGTGATCTCTTATTGTTTCTACTCTATTTGCAACATATACATGGAATCTCTTTGCTTCATTTGCAATGTAACCAAGGACTACTTTGCTGTCTGTCCAAAATACTTCTTCCACATTATTATACTCAAGTTCTCCCTTCAAGAGTTTATGGATTCTAACTGACACCACTGCTGCTGCTAGTTCTAGTCTGGGAATTGTTATGGTTTTTAGAGGTGTGACACGTGACTTTGCCATTACTAATGCACAATGAATTTGGCCAGTCTTGCTAATTAATCTAATATATGAGCACTGGCCATATCCCTCTTGACAGGCATCTGAAAAGTGATGGAGTTCAACCTTTTCTACTTCCCCAAAGTCATCAGGTTTGTAGCATCTAGGTACCTTTAACTGATCTAGTTTGTGCAGCTCATCCTTCCATTTTATCCATTTAGGTTTGACATAATCTGGCACCTCATCATCCCAATCAACTGCATTCTTACATAATTCTTGTAAAATTTGCTTTCCAGTCAGTATGAGAGGTGACACTAGACCTAATGGATCATATACAGAGCTCACTGTTGACAGAATGCCTCTCCTGGTGAGTGGCTTGTCTTTCAGCTTTATTCTAAATTGAAATGTGTCAGATTCTATGCACCACTCAACTCCCAAAGTTCTTTCTATAGGCAGTGTGTCTTCATTCTTACTAAAATCCAAACTTTTAATTCCATCTGCTCTCTCATGAGGAGAAATTGCAGCTAATACAGCTTTGTTGTTTGACAAGAACTTATGAAGGTTAAAACCTCCCTTGTAACATAATTCTTTGCTCTGCTGAATAAGAGTGACAGCTTCATCCATTGTAGCTACTGACTTCAAACCATCATCAACATAAAAGTTGTTTCTTACAAACTTGGCTGCATCAGATCCACACCCGTAGTCATCTGCAGCTTTCTTAAGTGCAAAGTTAGCTACACTTGGAGATGATGTAGCTCCAAACAGGTGAGCTGTCATCCTGTATTCAGCTATCTCATTATTAAGGTCACCATTTTCCCACCAAAGGAATCTTAACATGTCTCTGTGTTCTGGGTTGACCTTCACTTGATGATACATTGCTTCTATATCACATACAAGTGCAATCCTTTCTTGCCTAAACCTACACAACACTCCAATAAGTTTGTTGGTAAGGTCTGGGCCTTGTAACAGGTGACTGTTTAATGACTGGTTCCTGTAGTTTGCACTACAGTCAAAGACAACTCTCAACTTCTTTGGCTTTCTTGGATGATAGACTCCATGATGTGGAATGTACCAGACCTTACCATCATTCCTAACTAAATCCTTTGTCGGTACAACCTCTGCATAACCTTTTGTAATCATATCATCCATGAACACTTTGTAATCACCTTTGTGTTGATTATCCTTCTCAAGTTTAGCTCTTAACTTCTTGAGTCTCTGCTCTGCTAATAGTTTGTTGTTTGGAAGCTTGACGTTATCATCTTTAAGAGGAAGGGGCAACTCATAATGGCCATCCTTCAGCTGATGTACTTCTTTCATCTTACTCATAAACCTTTTATCTTCATATGATAATGGAGTGTCAGCTGACTTTCTATCACTGAAGTCAAGTTCAAACATATCTCTCACTTGAGAAGGATTAATCATCTCTTTGGTTTTAGTAGGAACCACTAAGAAATTAACCCTCTTTTCTTCATTGATTTCTACTTCTTGTGTCACTGTTCTGTAGACTACCACTGTATCCTCCAATGGACTTGAATGGGGTGAGATTTTACCAATGATCCCCCAACCTAGCTCTGTCCTACGGGCATAGGGATGCTTCTTGCTATCACCTGCTATTTGCTCTTCTGCCATAATGGCTTCTGCACAATCAAGACCAATGAGAAGTCCTATGTCAATGTTTGGGTCATATTTCATTAGTTTGTCAGAGATTGCCTTTAAGTGGGGCCAGTCACATGCAGTCTCGGGCCTTGGTATCTGACTCCGTCCAGCTGAAATGTTTTCTGTTGAATATGCTGAAGGGACTGATATTTCCACTTCTTCATTATAACCTCTTACTTTAAGTCCATGAATTTTGATAGAATCAGTGATTTGTTTTCCACTTATTGTGTGGATATTGAGTGACACTGATGGTCCACTAACTCCCAATTTATTCAGAGTGCTTTCCTTGATGAATGAAGCATCAGACTGCTCATCCAGCAGGGCATACACTAAAACTTTATTCTCTTCATTACTAATATGATGTAACCATACAGGAACTATCATGGTGTGCATGTCATGTGTCACTGATTCTGTAACTTTGACCTTATTTGCTACTACTGTGGGTTTATCATCTTTAGTCTGAGTTGCTTGTGCTGGCACCTTTTGGCTCTCAGTTCTTGTCACATCATCATTGTGAAGAGCTGTGGGATGGTATCTCTGACATACTTTACAAACTTTCCTTCTTCTACAATCCTTTCCTTTGTGACCCATTTTTAGACACCCTGTACATAACCGTTTTTCTTTAGCAAATTTGTACCTAGTATTACCATCAAGTTTGGCAAATTCCTTGCAATCATCTAAATCATGATCCTTTGTACAGTAGTGACAGAATCGTCCTTTCCTTTCCTGGTCCTTGGGATACTGTTTGTTGGCTTGTACATTTACTTTACTTTGGAATGACCACATTGGTTTTTCCTCAATTGATTTAGCCATGAAAGTTCTACTCCCTCTATTCTTTGTCATGATGTTTGATTCCCTTGGTTTCCAATTGGTTGCCCATGTTTGAGTTTTGATCCAATCATTTACTTCCCTACTTACTGAATTCCAGGAAAGAAATGGATTGCTTGCTCCTTTTGCTTCTTTCTGGACAAATTCACATAACATTTCAAAGGGTGGGTGGTGCTCTTCATTGCTACTAGAAGTGTTATTACTGTTAGTATCAAGATATATCATCGCTTGCTTTCTCCAGTCATGAACAACATGTTCAGGGAGTTTTGCTAGCACCTTTCTCTGCTCTCTAGGGTCATTCAGAAATGACAAATAAGAAGTGTGTTTCATTGCAGCTAAACAGCACTTCAAAAAATCTGAGAATGCTGTTAATGCTGGACCATTATGCGGAGAGATTGGTAGCCAATTCATTAACTTATTCGTGTAAGCATCAGCTATGATGCTTTTGTTTCCAAATCTATCACTAAGAATTTTCTTTGCTTGCACATAGTCAGCATCAGAGTTAAAGTGCATTAACATTTTAATGGCATCCTTTGCCTCACCAGTTGTATACCTCTCTAAGTAGGCAAGTCTCTCTTTACCAATAGAAGTTTTAGACTCTACATAAGTTTCAAAGTTTTTCAACCAACTTGGAAATTCCATGGGTTCTCCATCAAAAGTGTTAGGCTCTATTGGAGGGAGGCTCCACTTGGGATCAGGTATGTTGATTGCAAAGGTTCCCCCAGGATGGGAAAAGGATTGATGATTCTGTCTCACATTATTCACATTATTAGGCATGTTGACATTATGAGTGTGTCTACGAGGGCTTGGTACAAGACTTTGAGCTGTAGGGTTGAGATTTATTACCTGAGGTTCACTAAATATTTGTCCATCTACTTCATTTGTCATCAATTCATTATCTCTATTGCAAGAAGAAGGTTTCTGTGGGTCATGGAATGTAACATATTTGTGAGGCATGGCATTGTCACTTTGTTGATTTGCAATTGCTTGTGCTTTCATTTCATTTTGTGACTCTATGTATTGTTGAAGATAACTTTGCTTCTCTACACTTTCATCATTACCTGGAAGCATTTTTACTTCTTCTTCAACTAAGCTAAGAGCATTAAGTTCTACACTAGCAACTGCTAAATCTCTCTCTTTCTTTTTCTTTGCAAACATTGCCTGGTCTCTAGCTAACCTAGCTTCTGCCTCTGCTAAGCTATCATGATATTCCATTTCCTTTCTAAGTCTGGCTACCTTTGCTGCTACTTCTTGCTTTCTTTGTGCTGCTGATGAACGTGATGAAGTAGATGAGACTCTAGAATCCCTAGACCGTTTGCTAGAACAAATTGATCCTCTGTCATTCTTTAACTCTTTTCTTTTACATTCTATACTTTCTAATATTTCATGGTGAACTTGTTGATTGTGTTCCAGCTCTTCATTTAGCTCCTCTGACCTTTCTGGCTCTAGTTCCACCAGCTTTGTGTATTCCACATAATACTGATGAAATGCCTCTATTACTTCACTTGACATGGGCTCTAATTCAAAGGGGCTAATTACAACTTTTAATCCTTTCTTAATTTTGCTGGTAACACTGCTCCATTTACGCTTACAGGACTCTGCTCTTCCTTTGGTTACACTGACTTGATATTCTCTTCCTTTATCGGTTGGCACTCGCTCCCTGACACTAACTTCTTCATTACAAGTTTGATCCCTGTCCACTTGCTCACCCTCACCTTCCCTAAGGCCATCTACGGCATTAATTTCCCCAGTATCAGACATATCTAACAATTTAATTGTGTCAATACTGAGACACTGAAAGAGCAATTAAATTACCACTCTTAATACTAGCTAATTGTGGGTAATTTTCACTTAGGCTACTCAATTCAGTGCACATACATAATATTATACTTTCTTGCCTGTGACCATGGGTTCTACAAAATGGTGGCGAGGCACAGTGGGTAGAAGGGAGTGGTTGTCATCAAGGGTAGAGCTGACCCCGGGGCCTCAGAGGTCAACCTTTAGGCTTATGTCAGCGTCCCCTCGTCCTGTGACTCACTCTTGCTGCGGTTTCACATGGAGCCAATTTCTTGCTTGTAGCCATGAGTTCTTACTGTAGCCGCACCGGCTGGGCATCAATTGGCTCTCAGGTGATCTGTTTTACTGATCACACCCATCATCGTAGGGTCGAGGAAAGGCATTTCTCTCTCTGACGTTTATTGATGAGGTAGGCATGACCGTAAGAACTGCAAACAAGTTCTCGGTCTCAATTTCTTACAAAATAACATTATACACTGATATTAAACACTTTCAACATATTACAATATTCATTAACAATACATGCAATTGACTTAGCACTATGACAATCAGTTTTAACTACAAAATTAAAGTATTTACCTTGGTCACCATCCTGCCCGTCTTTGTCTGAGCGCGACTTGGCCGTGAGTGATGCCCGCAGGCCACTAGCAGGTTAACCCCACACTACCAACAAGTGAGCATCGGCTTCGGTGCTTAATATAGCATTAAATACTGATACTCACACATATTACACGTTTTCATGCAAATAGAAAACTATTGAACATTTCACTTATATATGCCGAGGAATAATCACATGAGGTACATACGCTTTACACACAGTAACACTGGGTGTGGTAAGCATGGTCGCCATGGTGGAAGTTAACTAGTGGCAATTAGAATAGGTCCGTCAGGAGTGTCAGTCTCTAGTGCAAGGATTTCTTATAAAAAATCATCCTCAATTCTGTGTCATATGTTGCTCTTGACTGCAATGGCAACCTCATCATTTACCGTATTGCTAAAGTTCTGCTGGTAGATTCTAAAGCCTGGAATCTTAAGTCTTGTCTCGTCACTTAGTCCATGGCTGTTAATGAGGATGATGTCAGGGTCGTACTGTCCGTAAACATTACTTAGGTCAAACTTACGGTTTTCCCAGGAGAGAACGATGTGCTGGATTACTTGTAGACGAGGCATTACTCATGTGCTGAAGGGAGTCTAGCGTGAAGCAGGTCTCCTATTACTTAATGTGGAGCATTCCTGGCTATCTTGAAGTCCTCATTCGAGAAGATAATCCATGACTGAAGGGACGTCATGTTCTCTCGGATGTACTTAAATACAACTTTCTTCACTTCAGGTGGGCCGGTGTGACACAGGATAAGGCTCCCATGCTGCAGGCTCTGGTTGAGTTCATTGGGGGTGGTAAGAGTCTTCTTCCTCTTACTGTTCTTGGTGATGAAACCAAACCGGATGTCTTCATAGATGCTTAGTTCCTGGTCAGAGTCCTGCTCTGATGCCTCCGAGGCCTCATCGCTGGAGGAGGAGTGGACAGAAGAGGCCACAAAAGCAACATTGTCAGAGGCGGGTAGGGCATCGGTGGCTGAGTGAGAGGCTGTGGGCACTGGAGAGGCATTGTGGGTGGCTTCCATGGAGAAAGCCCTAATGATCGCCTCTGGGGCTTGGAAAGGTGGCAGATAGCTTGACATCAGGCAGACCGTTCTCGGCCAGACTCGCCGAGAGGGTCTGCTGGAAACAGCCCAGGGATGAGGCATTGGCCAGATGTGCATGGAAAAGGCACATCAGGCCAGCTAGGGTCTTGGAGGGGTCTGGGGTAGTAAGTCCAGTGGGAGAAGGGGTTGCTTGGGCAATCTGGGTGTAGGTGGTATTGCTCTGCCTAGCCTGAGCCTGTTGCGCTGCAGCTTCCTTCCTTTTGAGGGCCTCCTTGCAGGTGGGGCATTGCATAGCCCTAGCACTGTGCTCTCCTCTGCAGTTGAGGCTCTTTTTTGTAGAGGCTTTGCAGTCCCTGTAGGAGTGTTCAACACTGCTGCATTCTGAACAGCGCATGTAGTCTAGTGGTTGGGGGCAGCTCTTGGTGATCCTCCACCGTGTTGCACCTGTTGCAGGTCAGGAGGGGGGTGTAAATCTCCTGCCTCATCTGGTGCCCCTGGACGTGGATCTGGAAGAGGTGGATTCCTTCCATGATTGCCTTTCTGGCCATATCACCGTCTTTAAAAGTTATCTTGATCATGGTGGAGCGTGGGAACTTGAATACACTCTCAGCCACAGCCGAGTAATGCTGGGCGGGATGAGTACCACAACAGCATCGTTGGCCGGGATAAGTCTGGTGACCTTGACCGCAGGGGCCAGGATAGCCAGAAGCTGTCGTCGAACCCCTATGTCCCTGGGTTGAGGGTGCTTTATTCTGACTGGACCCATGGTGCCGGTCAGATGATGGCTACAGTGGGAGGGCAGCCATGCATGACAGCCAGAAGTCCCACGGCGTAAACATTGGTCCTGGGCACTTTAGGGTGTATGTAGATCCTGGTTACTGTTGAGGGGTAAATCCTGGGCACTGTGGAGGGATAGATCCTGGGCACTATATGGGGTAAATCCTGGGCACTGGGGGGTAAATCCTGGGCACTGTGGAAGAGTAGATCCTGGGCACTGAGGGGAGGGGGGGAACGCACTGGGAAAACACTTTACACCTGGGCACTGCACTGCACTGTGGGAGAGAACAAAAGGAAAACACAACGGGGAACATGGCAGTTCGGCAAACCTGCTGCTGTGAAGTCTGGCTGCCGATTGGCGCGCGGGGCTGAGAGTGGGGAGGGGCAGCAGCCTGCTGATAGTTCCTGCCGCTGTGAAGTCTGGCTGCTGAGTGAGCCCCGCGGGGCTAAGAGTGGGGTGGGGCGGCTGGCTACTGATTGGCTGAGAACAATGCTCCCAGCAATGGGCCAGGCTGCGCACCGATGGCCGGGAAATGTGTCCTCCTAAGGATGAGAACGGCTGGGCCTTAGAGCAGCTTGGGAGATCTTGACTGGACAAGATCTGGCTGCCGAGTGAGCCGCACTGGGCTGAGAGAGGGGCAGGCGGCCAGCCGCTGATTGGTTGAGAATAATGCTCTCAGCCGGGGGCAAGCAGTGAGATGATTGGCCAAGGAAATTGTTCTTGTCCTACGTGTCCCAACGCCCAGCTGTTCTTCAGCTGGGCGTTGGGTGGGAGCGTGGCAAGAGACATCCTTCCTCCACGATGGCTGGCAGGAAACTGTACTGATCTCCCTCACCTCCGTGGGAACACTGTTGATGATGGCTGATGGCTGAGCGTGTGCATCTATCTCTTCCCCTCCTGAAAGCCGAGGAGCCACAACAATGAAGCAGCATCCCAGTGTTGCCTCACCACTCCGGAGATTTGCCAGGCCTGATGACACCCCTGGTGACACCAACAGCAACCCCCCAGTGTCGTTCCTACTGTGTGATCTTCCCCCCTCAAGCCCCATGCCCTGAGTTGTTGGGACACTTTCCTTTCGTCTCAGCAAGGGGTACACATCCTCCGGATAAGCTATGCAGCTCCTGGCAGTGAGGCTGAGCCTTGGGCATGCACAGTGGTGGGGATGTGCCAGGTCTGATGGCGTGCCAGCACCACCAGAAGGCCTCCCCTGTGAACCACCTCGACACCTCTGACTACGACCCCACCCACCACCCTCACAAGGTGACAGGACCCCACCTACCACAGAACAACCCCAACTATAACAAAGACACTCGTCAAGAGACTTCTGGACATGTGTGCCATAGTGTGTCATAGTGTATATTATGTTATATTATATATTATTATAAGATCTGCTCTCCGTATCCACAGCAGCATGGGTGGCTTTCCTCCGGGAGCTCCAGTTTCCACCCAGAAGGCATCTGTGCTGTCTGTGGTTACAATGTATATTGTATAATTCACTTCCTTGTGTATATATCAGAGTTGTATGAGTTTTTAAAACTCATACAACTGTGATATATACACAATATATTACATATGTATCCCCCCCACCTTCTCTCTCTTCCACAGCAGTACGGGTGGTTTTCCTCCGGGAACTCCGGTTTCCACCCTTGACCCAGCATGTACTGCCCTGTGACCTTTCATCACTGTACAGCAGCAGGCTGGACCACCCGTTAACTTTCTCCTCCTACTTTATTTCTATATTTCACCTCTTTTTTTTCTTCCCGTGTACCAGCCACAGTACACTCCCCCCCACTCTTATGTAACCAATCTTTTCTTAATAAACTTTGTAAACTTTGTAAACCCACGCCTGTGGGTCATCTACATGTAAAGGTCCACATCACCTTTTCAAGGTGATAATCTCAAACAACAACAACCCACTCAGTATAGAATTGAGTGAAAATAAACTAAATCACACACACACAAAAAAAAAAAAAAATACAGTAAAAGAAAACATGGAAGTACTGTATATTTTGGCATATAAGACAACACTTGAATTATCTTAAAAAAAGTAAAAAAAAGTCAGCTATACATCAGTTACAAAAAACCATGAGCTTAAAATTTTATGCAAAATATCATTGCAAGTAAAATAACTATATTTGATTTTGAAAGTTTAAAACAACATGCTTAAGTTCCAAAAATTAAAATTATTGATTATCGCTAGTTCGGAACCAAAAATACTGGCAATAGCGATGAATTGATAACAGGGGAAAAATAATAGTTGGATAACCAATAACTCAATATCATTATTGAGAGAGAGAGAGAGAGAGAGAGAGAGAGAGAGAGAGAGAGAGAGAGATGGAAGGAGGGTGGATGGGGAAGATAGGATATGGGGAGAGACAGGGAAGGGAGAAGGGGAAGGAAGGGGGACTGACTGAGTGACATCACTTGAACTGGTGTTTGTGTTTAAATTGGAGGACAAAATTTGTTCACCATCTCTGTTTGAACTGGAAATTGTTCAGATTGATGGGCATTTGAATCATGAGGTATAATATATAAGGTATATTATATATTATATGAATCTTTCTAATAGGAAAAATATATGTACTGCAATTTTACAACCATAAGAGTTGTATCTCCACCATGTGATGTTCCTGATTGGATGGAAACATCAGCTAAGTATAGAGACACAAAATTATGTGTAGATGTCACTTGAATAAGATTTCATTGATATATATTTCAAAAGCGAACATAAAACTAAGCACATGATTTTTTTTTGTATCTTGAATTACCTGAAGAGCCATTCATTGAGTCAAAAATTAGGGTAACTCCAAGGGATAGAGAAACATACCCTCCTACCTTGATATCTGTTACCCCACTGAGAGACCAGCTGGAACATATGGCCAAGGTAGTATTCCAGATGTGTTATGATACACAACGAATTCTTTGAAGTAGACAGGGCAAACACCGTAGACTCTTCCTTCTTTTTAATAGGCCTAATGAAATTTAGCCAACAAATTTGCCTGCATGGGCAGTTAAGAGTTAAAGAAAATTCAACATAATTTTGGAAGTTTGTCACCCACAGTTTAGTACTGTGTATTTAAAAATCTTGAGCAAACCTCAAAAAAAGCAAATTTACAAGTGTCTCTCGTTTACAACCATAAAATTAAGCATAACAACAAGACTGATAATGAACATCACACCCGAGGATATAATTACAATAATTCATAGATAGACATACATGTAAAAAAAAAAAAAATTATATATATATATATATATTGTCACGAGAGGGCAAGATCATGAAGATACCCAGACTGAGTCCCAGCTGAAGTGGAGGATGACGTCACACTACGTCACCTCGCCGGCCGCCTACCCTGGGGCTCGGGAGTATCACGTGACGTGTAGCAGCCCTGGGATTGGTGGCGGAACAGTTTGGGAGACAGAGTGGCGGGAGAACACTGGTGAGGGAAGAAAGCCCGCGCGTCGCCGACACTGCCTCCTGTACTTGTATGTGCCTTTGTGAGCTGGAGCGAGGCGTCAAGAAGCCTTCCGAGGGTCGACAAGAGGCCCGGGGTGCCGAGCTACAGCATAGGACTACTGTGTAGTGTGAGCAACGGAGAATAGAGGGCCAGAAGCCACAAGTGTGTTTTACTACTCGCCTTCTGAGGGGAGCCAGGGGAGAACACGGAGCGCCGCAGGGTAAGTTCACCGTCACGTATGCAGGAAGCACCGGACCCTAAAAGTGTAAGTGTGACTGCCCACGGGGTGGTGAAGTTACAGTGGTGTCAGGATCGTGGGATGAGTTAAGTGCTAACTGTGTGCGTCGCGGTGTGTTACCGAGTGTGCGTGTGTATTGGACAGGGGAGGCGAGCAGCGGTGGTACGGGTAACGTACTTGTGGATCGCAGCGGGCGGGCGGACGGTGCAGTGTGTTTTGCCATGGTAAGCTGCGTGTTGTGTTAAGTTACGGTGCCTTACAGTAATTAAGTCAGCATGGCGGCGAAAGAAATCACACTAGCGGATGTTATGAGTGCCCTGAAGGCGCAGGGAGAGGTACAGCATGCTGAGTTGCAAGCGGTGACGAGCAGTGTAGACCGTGTATTTAAGGAGGTTATGGGGCTCGTGAAGGAGGAGTGTTCACGGGTTAAAGACGAGGTGTTAAGTGAAGTGTTCACCAAGGATCAGGTGAAGGGAGAGGTGGAAAAAGCGGCCAGTGAACTGAGAAGATATGTGGATGAGGTTGTGGCGGCACAGGCGCCTCCTGTACTCTCTCAGCATAAAGGCACGCTGTTCCGGTCAAGTGGGCGTGCTTGTGAGACTGAGGGGGGGAGTGACGAAGGGGAGGAGGATAATAGTTGTCACGGAAGCCTAAACAGCCTTTCTCCATTGGCCAAGGTGATACCGTCTCCCCTACGCTCTCCTGTAAACGTCTTATCACCTCCACCATCCCCGCTAGCCTCAGTAAAGTCGTACCCCTCTGCTGCCAGCTCCACGTCACGGAGGCTGAAGGACGGGACGAGGCGCCGGCCACAGGAGTTCGATGGAACAGTGTCTTGGGAAGCGTATAAGACACAGTTCGAGCTCTTGGCCAGTGCCCGCCAGTGGAGTCGCCCTGAGATGGCCATGCAGCTGGTGTGGGCACTCAAAGGACCGGCATTAGAAGTCTTGAACCAGCTGCCAGCTGCCCAGCGGTGCTCGTATAGTAAAGTGACGGCGACACTGGAGAGGAGGTACGGGTACCAGCACCAAACCGAGGTGTTCAGGACAAGGTTCCGGGCCAGGTTACGAGGCCCGGGGGAGACCCTGACACGCCTGGCGCAGGATTTGGAGGTGCTGGTGCGGCGTGCGTACCCGGAGGCCAGTGAGGAGATGATCACCATTCTCCTGCGGGATCAGTTCATTGATGCCATCGATAACCAACAACTGAGGATATACGTCCAGCAGGCACACCCCAAGGACCTTCAGGAGGCCCTGGCGAGGGGCCTGGAGATGGAGTCATTTCTCCGGACGACGCGGGAGCGACCCAGCGGGAATTATGTCCCGCAGAGAGTGAAGGCAAAGAAAGGGGCCGTGCAGAAGGCCTACTCTAGCCCTTCACCGCCCCTAGGTGAGTTCAGGGGTAAGTGCTACTCTTGCGGGCAGCAGGGGCACACCAAGAGGTACTGCCCGCAGGGATCGAGTAGCAGAAAGGCTGTCAACGGCAGAGCAGGGCAGTACCAGTACAAACCCTGTTGTTGGAACTGCGGTCAGGGGCACAAGATGGCAGAGTGTGCCCTCATCTCTCCCAGGGATAGCAAGGAGGCTGGGGGAAACGGAAAGAGGCTGGTGGAAGGGGTCGAGCGCCAGCCAGAGAGCCAGAGACCCCAGTCCGCCTAAGTTGCCGCGCCGAGGGTGCCCGGACAGTGCAGGTGGGCGGGCAAGTGGATGGCAAATCTTGCTGCCTCACTGTGGACTCGGGCGCGGAACGTACCTTCGTGCAGGACGGGGTGGTGGCAACTGGACAGCCCCCGGTGGCCCAGCAACAACTGTGTGGTATTACAGGGCACTGCACACAGCTGAGGGGACCAGTGCATGCCAGGATTGCGGTTGGCAGCACGGAGGAGCATCTTCCCGTCTTTGTAGCGGACGTCGGGGAGAACTTGCTCGGCCTAGACTACCTGAAGCAGAGCAGGGCGGTGCTGGACTTCGGGGAAATGACTATGTTGGTCAGAGGTAGTGTGGTGCCGCTACAGGAGGGCGGTGTTGACGCAGAGGAGTGTGAAGCTTCAATTGAAACTCACCGAGCCCATACTGCGTCCCTACCCGAAGCTAGCCACCGCTGCCGTCTCAGTAAGGAACAGAAGGAGGAAAGTCAAGGGTCGGAAGAGTGTGAAGGTGTACAGACGACTATGGACCCGGAAGGTCATTGCGAGGACATGCAAGGGAGTAGCACTGGGGTTCCACCTCATCTGCAGGATCTATTGCAGAGGAGTTCGGCATGCCTGTCTGGGGAACAGGTGGACGAGGTGAAGGAAGTGCTGACTCTGTATGCAGATGTCTTCTCGCAGGGAGATAATGACCTGGGCCGGACCAGTCTGGTTAAACACCGCATTCACACAGGGGATAGTCGGCCGGTTAAGTTGCCGCCCCGCCGGATTGCGCCTGCTCGTCGGCTGGAAGTGGAAAAAGCCGTGGAGGAGTTGCGCGCGCAAGGGATAATCGAAAAGTCGGCTAGTCCCTGGAGTGCTGCTGTTGTCCTCGTTAAGAAGAAGGATGGGTCTACCAGGTGTTGTGTGGACTATCGGGGCCTTAACGCGGTGACGACAAAGGACTCTTACCCTCTACCGAGGGTGGATGACACGCTTGACGCGCTCACGGGGGCCCAGTGGTTCTCCACCTTAGACTTGAAATCAGGTTACCATCAAGTTGAGGTTGCGGAGGAGGACAGAGAGAAAACGGCCTTCTCGTATGGGCAGGGACTGTATCAGTTTAAAGTGATGAGTTTTGGTCTGGTGAATGCCCCGGCCACCTTTGAGCGTCTAATGGAGCGTGTGTTGGATGGGTTGCTGTGGAAAAGCGCCCTGGTGTACTTGGACGATGTGCTAGTGTACGGGAATTCGTTCAAGGGGGCTCTGGAGAGGCTTAAGACAGTGTTGGACAGGTTCAGGGGGGCAAATGTGAAACTCAGTCCAAAGAAGTGTAGCCTGTTCCAGAGGGAAGTGCCGTTTCTGGGTCACATAGTGAGTAGTGAGGGAGTGAAAACAGACCCTGGTAAGGTAGAGTCAGTTAAGGAGTGGCCAGTGCCGCGCAGTGTGACGGAAGTGCGCGGGTTCCTTGGGTTGTGTACGTACTACCGGAGGTTTGTGAAGGGTTTTGCGCAAATTGCGGTGCCACTCCATCACTTGACTCGTAAAGGGGCATGCTTTCACTGGAGCGAGGACTGTCAACGTGCCTTTGAAACTCTGAAAGAGGCTCTCGCTAACGCCCCTGTGTTACCGTACCCGGATCCAATGAAACCATACGTGTTGGATTGTGATGCGAGTGCTGAGGGAGTAGGAGCCGTCTTGTCCCAGGAGAAAGACGGACAAGAGTGGGTCGTCTCCTACTTCAGCAGGAAGTTCTCAGCCCCTGAAAGGAACTATTGCGTCACTCGTAAGGAGTTGTTGGCAGTGATCCTGGCCATTGATCACTTCCATCCTTACTTGTACGGGGCCAGATTCAAGATTAGGACAGACCATGCTGCTCTGAGGTGGCTGAAAACCCTCAGAAACCCGGAGGGGCAGCTGGCCAGGTGGATTGGCAAGCTGGAGCAGCATGACTACAACATCGAATACCGGCCTGGAAAAATGCATAGCAATGCTGACAGTTTGAGTCGCCGTCCTTGCGACAGTGACTGCAGGCATTGTAGACGCCATGAGACTGAGCCTGTGTGCGTGAAGGCTGCCGGTCTTGTCAGTGACACTGAGTGGGGAGAGGACCTCAAACAGGCCCAGCGACAGGACGCTGATATCGGGCCCATAGTGACACTGCGGGAAGAAGGCGAAGAAAAACCGCCATGGGAAAGCGTGGCCCCGCTAAGCCCTGCCGCCAAGGCGTTGTGGCAGCAATGGGCAGTGTTGCGAGTGAGTGACGGTGTGCTGCAACGGCGGTGGGAGTCATGTGACGGCGATGTGGCCTTCTGGCAAACAATTGTCCCTGTGAATATGAGGGAGGCCTTAGTGCGCGAGGCTCACGGTGGAAATGCAAGTGGTCACTTCGGTGTGAGGAAAACGCTAGGGCGGTTAAAGCAGCGGGTTTATTGGGTAGGCATGCGGAAGGATGTTAGTGAATGGTGCAAAGTGTGTGACGTGTGCTGTGGGAAGATGGGCCCTGGGAGAAAGACAGTTGCTCCCTTACAGGTGTATCAGGTTGGGGCACCTATGGAGAGGGTGGCAGTGGACATCCTGGGTCCGTTCCCTCAGACACTGAGAGGTAACCGCTTTGTGTGTGTGACCATGGACTACTTCACTAAATGGCCGGAAGCGTATCCGCTGCCAAACCATGAGGCTGCCACCGTGGCAGGTGTGTTAGTGGACGAGTTCTTCGCCCGGTTTGGCGTGCCGCACGAGCTGCACTCTGACCAGGGCAGGGAGTTTGAGTCAGCAGTATTCCGGGAGTGCTGCCAGTTGCTGGGCGTCAAGAAAACTCGTACTACACCCCTGCGGCCGCAGTCGGATGGCATGGTGGAACGCTACAACCGCACGTTGGGGCAGGAGTTGGCCAAATATTGCCAGGAAGGGCAGGAGGACTGGGACTTAAAAATCCCCCTGCTTCTCTTGGCCTACCGGTCCGCCGTGCATGAGGTGACCGGTTACACGCCAGCCCGGCTGATGTGTGGGCGGGAGCTCCGGCTACCAGTGGACCTCGTGACTGGCAGGCCGCCGGATGAAGACCTGCCCACTACCATCACCCAGTACGCTACAGCCCTACAGGACCGTCTCCGGGAGGTGCACCATCAGGTGAGGGGTAACCTGAAGGTGTCCGGTGAGGCGATGAAGGACCGGTACGACCGCCGGGCAACGGCACCACCCTTTAGCGAGGGGGATCAGGTGTGGCTGCACAACCCTCGGCGTAAGAAAGGATTGTCCCCTAAGCTCCAGAGCCCCTGGGAGGGGCCATACGTGGTGGAGAAGGTCATCTCGGACGTCACCTTCAGGATACGCCAAGGGCCAAGGAAGCGGGCACTGGTGGTGCACGCTGACAGGCTCTGGGGTTACCATGGCCCTGGAAGCTTCTCCTGGGGAGAGCGAGCTGCTCTCCTGACCAGTGACGAAGAGGAGGACAAGGACAAGGGCCTTGGGGACGACGAGCCCCTGGTGATGGAGGATGATGGAGACCTGGACCTGAGAGAGCCTGAGCCGCTGGTGATGGAGGAAGGTGGAGCGGATGAGTTGTGTCCCTTGGAGGGGGCACTGGCGGATGTCGACGCTGGACCTGTAGTAGGGAGACCCAGACGGGAGCGGCATCCACCCAAATGGAGTGAGGATTATGTTCTTTGTTGATTTTTGATATACCTAAAGTTGAAGTATTATTTTCTTGTTTTTGGGGGTGTATCTGTAACCTAAAGGGAATAGAGAGAGTTGGGGAGCGAGGGCGCTCAGTCTCTTTACAGGAGGGGGTAGTGTCACGAGAGGGCAAGATCATGAAGATACCCAGACTGAGTCCCAGCTGAAGTGGAGGATGACGTCACACTACGTCACCTCGCCGGCCGCCTACCCTGGGGCTCGGGAGTATCACGTGACGTGTAGCAGCCCTGGGATTGGTGGCGGAACAGTTTGGGAGACAGAGTGGCGGGAGAACACTGGTGAGGGAAGAAAGCCCGCGCGTCGCCGACACTGCCTCCTGTACTTGTATGTGCCTTTGTGAGCTGGAGCGAGGCGTCAAGAAGCCTTCCGAGGGTCGACAAGAGGCCCGGGGTGCCGAGCTACAGCATAGGACTACTGTGTAGTGTGAGCAACGGAGAATAGAGGGCCAGAAGCCACAAGTGTGTTTTACTACTCGCCTTCTGAGGGGAGCCAGGGGAGAACACGGAGCGCCGCAGGGTAAGTTCACCGTCACGTATGCAGGAAGCACCGGACCCTAAAAGTGTAAGTGTGACTGCCCACGGGGTGGTGAAGTTACAATATATATATATATATATATATATATATATATATATATATATATATATATATATATATATATATATATATATATATATATATAATTCACTTTAATCAAAGTTTTAGAATTACAAGTGAGTATATCTAATAAAATAAAAATATGAGCTTTAAATATTTAAAATCACAGATTTGAGTTTATAAAATTGTTGCAGATTGCATAAGGCATCAGTTACTGTTGCTTCAGCAGCAAATCAAATGGGAAACACTTCATTGCAGGGTAGTGTTTTTTATTTAAGTTTTATTTTATTGTTATTTTATACTTTGACTTTATTATGCTTAATTTTGGTTTCATACATACAAATTTATATTTCTTCTGTGGCATCTAAAATATATCAGTCATGCAAACAAACATTGTTTTTAAAAATGTTTGGAATTAAATTAAACTAATGGTATTTAATCTTTTCATCCATTTACATTATTCCACTATGTAATTCTTTAACAGATACTAAGTATTACATACTATTGTTCTGACAAGTGAATCTATAAATAGTTTTTGTGATCATACAGAAAAAGCCAAAGAGTGAGTCTAAAAATAATTATGAAGAAAACAAAGGTGATCAATATTTACATGATAAACCATGAAATTAAAGCAGAAGGTGAAGTAATTGAGAACGACCATGAATTCACACATCAACTTAGGACGGAAAACTGGTATAAAATCAGATCATGAAAAGAAAGTAGAAGAGCAATATCAGTAGTTTCAGTAAGTGAAACAATGTTATGGAAAGTAGGGGAGGATAGTTGGCACACTCTTTACTTTCTCAGTGGTGAAAAAAAATAGAAAGAATTTTTGTTTGTTTATGCTTTAATTGAAAATACAAACATTCATCTTACTTTTCATGAAATAAAAACATGGTTTTATTTCCATACCAAAGCTCTGCATTACTTAAAAAAAAATAACAAGTGTGCCAGCATATTCCATATGAGGGGTAAGTTGGTACACACTATGGGGTAAATTGGTGCATCACATATAAATAGCAAATTAGATGTATGCAATTGTAAGTTTAAATACAGAATATATGTAAAGCTAAATTTCATGAAGATTCAGTTCAAACAATAGAAAAAAAAAATCTTACTGAGGAAAGTAAGTTCAATTTTGTCTGAACCATCTCTGAAAATACAAGATAAAAATTTGTTTAGGAAGCTAAATAATATATGTATCACATACATATATCACAAAAGTCATCTAAATCAAATATAATATGAAAAAAGATAGGTAATAAATAGGCCAGTGTTATTCATATATAGTTGATACTGTGCCAATTTGACTCATTTTCTTTGAGCCAACTTGCCCCATCCATACAACTAATCTAAGCAATTTTTGTATAGATTAAGAAACCTAGTATAATCTGTTTCAAGGGTAAACAATCCTTGAATCCTAAGACAAATTATGGCTAAAAGGAATATCACTCCTCTCTAACTAGCTGCATATTACAACAAACAATATATGAATAAGTAAGTGAAAATTTACTTACCAGCATCAAAATTCAACTTTTCCTCATTCCAATCAAATCATGCAACCTTCTAACATGGCTGCATGTTGGTGAGTGAAATCCAGTAAGATAATTAACTGCTGTGATGTGATGTGATGTGATGTGCTATGCTATCAAGTGGTAAATAGTGGAATTATTTCAAATGTGCCACCTTACCCCTGTTGCCAACTTGCCCTGGTCTCTGCTATTCTCCTATTATTACGTGATGAAAAGAGAGAAGCTACTTTATGTACTGAAAATTAAGTATAAGACTCAAAATGTGACAAAGTGCTGAGAGAAATTTAGAGATCAAGTAAACTAAATCATATAGAAATCTACAAATGCTGAAATAAGAACAGATCAAGAAAGATGAATATTGTTCCTCTTGCCAATCACAAAATTATGACCACTGAATTATGACCTTGACACCTGCCCATCCTCTACTCACTCTGTATGCCATATTGAAGGTCATCCATCACTCGTCAATTTGGCATCCTGGAGCCCAACAGCCCCTTCTGGTGAAAGTTTAGCAAGCCCCTAACACTTTCAACTTTGACCTACTACCACCACAGCCCACCAGATCTCACTCCCCTGATGTGACATCTTCTACATGTTTGCCCTTTGTATCCCTGGATTCCTTCCCAAGCACTCTGCCAGCTTCCTAATAGCTCCTATGTTCCTGGAAATCAATAGATCCCTCTTCCACCATCATCACCACCACCTGAAAATCTACACAGATGGCTTCAGATATGACTTGTCCCCTCCTTCACATCATTGGCACTATACAACCCTCACACCTCAATATGCAAGATTTGGAGATTTCCACAAGAGATAGGTGTAATCACTGCTGAGCTCTACACCATCCACCAAACCCTCACGTACATCAGCACCTCCTACACTAAGGATAGTACTGTGATCTATACTGACTTCCTCTCCCTCTCCACCACCATCAATATCTCTTCCACGATCATCACCACCACCTGAAAATCTACACAGATGGCTCCAAATATGAATTATCCCCTCCTTCACATCAGTGGCCCTCACACCTCAATATGCAAGATTTAGAGATTTCCACAAGAGATAGGTGTAATCAAAGCTGAGCTCTACACCATCCACCAAACCCTCACATACATCAGCACTTCCTACACTAAGGATAGTACTGTGATCTATACTGACTTCCTCTCCCTCTCCACCACCTCCTTTCCTGCCATCCGCTTTCATTATTGATCCTTCTCCACAACACACAACAAACCCTCTTGGATCTCATCAGTGAGAGCTGAAAGATAACTCTTCAATGGGTACCATCACACCCAGGTATTCATGGCAACAGGATCATAAATGCCACTGCCAAGATGGCCCTTAAAAAATTAATACAAACCCTCACCCTCTGCCACTCTCCTTTGCAAAATGTCTCATCTCTCAAACCTGACTTTCTGTCAGGGATAACACACTCCACAAAACCCTGCTTTCTCCCTACAGCCATCTACACAGAAAAAGTTCTGGAGACCATAGAGCACTCCTGCTGCAGAGCCCACACTTCCACTCACACTGCATTACACCCCCCATCACAACGCCAGGCTCTGGGCATCACCTTCTACTTGCCCAGCCTACCAGTGGCAGCAAGTGTCCAGTCTTCAACATGACCCACTGTAATTCACTTCACCTGTGCCTTCCTGAGGAAGACAGGAAAACTACTGCACCTGTGATAGGTTTCTGTCAGAGCTCATAGGATTCTCAGAGGATTGTCACATCCCATACATCATGACTAAGACCATGCTGTGCTGGGTTGATTGGAAATCCTTTAGTCTAGTAATAAATATACATGGCTTTTCACTTTATTTTTTTTACTACATTCTCTTATAATGAAGCTTAAAAGATCATACAATAAATACAGAAGTAAGTCTTCAGTACCTCAAATACAGTTAATCATCCTCTAATGCAAGTTTCTGTAACACAAATCTTTTGTCTAATGTAGCTTAAAAATGCAGAAGAAAAGTTACTTCTTACACAACCAAGATTCACTCTGATGCAACTTTTCAAAATGCATAACACTTTCCCACTTGCCACCACCTCTCAGTGGCTTGTTCACCAGGATAGTAAAGTAAGACTCACAAGTCATTCATTCAAACTGAACAATGCTTTTCCCTGAAACGATGCTGCCACACAGTGTCACACCAGCCCAAGTGGCCCCACTACTCCTATGCTGCAGTGGCCAACCACCCCAACCTCATCACATGCACTCATTACTTTGGATGAACCCTGATTTTTTTTCCACTTCATTATTTGCTCTTTGATTATAGTGTTAATTATTTGTTCAGTGACTGTATAATAACATGTAAGCATATATAGTTTGAAAGGTTATAAACTTATTATTATTGCATTTGGGTGAGTTGTTGTGCACTAACATCAAGAAGCCTTACCTAGAAAAATCATAGTTTTGCCCAATATTGTGCACCCTGAAGTACTATGATATATTCCACAGAAAAAAACTTGCAATATACACTGGTCAACATGGTATCTTATTTTTCTTTATTTAAAATGGAAAAAAAAATTGGTTCTGAATATGAATTTTCAGTATATGAACTGAACAAATAAACTTGTGCTCAGAAGTTATATGTTTATAAGTAAATCAGATGTTGAGGAATATAAGGATGGCTTTTAATATCCTGAGCAACAATAGTGAAAAATGATCACCATAGTGATTAGACCAAAACTGAAATATATTAAGGTTGTGTGAATCTTCACAACAAAAAAAAATATGAAAAAACAGGAGAAAATACAAAGAACAAGAAATTAAATGGTGCCAGTTAGAAAACTTAACTTGTGAAAAAAATAACAAAGAAAATGATTTGTTAACAACTGAGGACAGAAGGGAAGGGAGAGCTAATTAATTATGATATATATATATATATATATATATATATATATATATATATATATATATATATATATATATATATATATATATATATATATATATATATATGTAAATTGATTAATATGTTGGAAAACTATGTATATGGGTGATAAAGAAAACTGAAACAAAAGATAAGTTTCAGCAGTACATAAAGTACAGGTTTCTCCATATGTAATTTCTCCAAAAACCTTCCCACTTCCATACTACTTTCCTCCTTTTGAATTCACATGTGCTTGATATCTTTGGTTCGGTCCCACATAGGAGTTAACCCACAAAACAGTTATCTGTGATAATTTTTCCAAAACCAGGTCAAGGAGGATTTAGGATAGGTATAATAGTGAAAAGGATAAGAGAAGACAAACTCTATTATATAAAGTAGTATGGGTTAAAGGGACAGCCAATCAGATGGGGTCTAGTGGAGGAAGAAGAGGGAGTCTGCAGAGAAAGGGACATGATGCAGGTCATTGTGTTAGTCCCACATTCTCTTTCTGGCTATAACTTGTAGACAGGACAGACCTCCTTGCTCCTGCCTTCTGTGCTAAGCCAGGTTGTCGCCCCTGTGCTCCCAACCCTCCAGCAGACACAGTGGCCATAATGAAAAAGTGGCAACTAGAGTGCCAACTACAGTAGTGTGAAGGCTGCAGCTCATCACAACAGCAGCTACCACAGTCACCAACTCCCCAACCCCCAACACAACCTTAACCACCATCACAATTTGAACCCTCTCTGCTGGGGGTGATGTCTACCATCACTGTGAGGACACTGGAACTGGCATCAAAGACCCAAATGCATTCCTCCACCCACCACCATTCACCAACTCATAGCTAAGCACTACCAGAGTTTTCATGTCTTCTCTTAGGTTAGTTAGGTCACCATCCAAAGCAGAGGGTATAGTCAGGCAGGGTCATAAGTTATTTATTTATAGTTTTTGTATTTGTGTAAAGTAAATCATCAATATCACCAGCTCAATTTTCTTAATGTCTTCCCTCCCCTTGGTAGTGAAACTCCTGGTTTTGGTTATCTGGATGATAATTCCTAATATGTGACAGGGTAAGTCAGCACACATACAGTAAACTAAAAGTGATAGCAGCAAGGAATATACTCATACATCAAATTAAGGATGGACCACATAAAAATAGCTCTAGCCCTGTATACTACATATGTACAAATAGGAATCACACACACACACACACACACACAAACACAAACACACACATTCGAGTCGTCGTCGAGTAAACAAGCAGTGATCCAAGCTCCAGCAAAGAAAGATTTTGTTCGACCATAGAGCCTAGAATGTGTTCCTCCCAGGTAGGAGCTGTGCTCAAGTAGAGTTGTCCTGTCTCCAGAAATAAATAAATAAGGGAAAATTTAAGTAATAACAGAGGTAATAAAATGAGTAAAAGCTCCAGCAAGGCAGACACCATAGGTGGGAGCAGAGTGTTGCCAACAGGGTCACCATTCCAAGGATTTGAAGAAGATAATGAACCACATGATAAAATGCAAGGAAGGAAAGTGGCTTTGATGGAGGGGATGATCAGTGACCTCATTGAAAGAATGAAAAAAAAATAGAAAAAAAAAATAACATGACCTGGAAGAGGAAAACAAAGAATTGAAAACACTATGTGCTCATCTAAAAACAAAATTGAAGGAAAAACAATGATATTGTTAAAAAACAGGAAAATGAAGTGATAGGGATGAAAAATCAACATCAAATCTGGAGGAAGGAAAAAGAGGAAGAAAAAGTTAACTTTACAGAAATCATAGCAGCGCAAAAGAAGGGAAAGACAGATTTAAGTAAGGAAACTGTAAAAGTGATCAAACAGAAGAAATCAATGGTAAGGGACACAGTGGAGAAAAAGAAATGTATTGTTATATATGGATTAAAAGAGGAAACAGAGCCAGTAAGATACTAGAGGGAAAGAGAACAAAAAAAGGTAGCAGAGGACGTTGTAAGAAATATACAGAGAGAAGGGATGTGAAACTGAGGAAATACATAGACTGGGGAAATATATAAAAGTAGGAGAGCGACCACTGAAAGTAAAATTCAGGGCACAAACAACAGCCATGGAAGTTATATCAAACGTGTGGAAACTGGACAAGACAAAGCAATACAGGAAAGTTTGGATAAAGAGGTGAGGAGGATGGAGAATGAGGAGGAGAGACTCAAGGTAAGTGATCTAATAAAAGAAGCAAAGGCAAAAAACGAGAATAGAACAGAGGAAGAGAAAAAAAAGTTCTATTGGAAGGTAAAGGACAAGAGGCTCAGGAAGTGGTATCTCACAAAAAAAAAGAAAAGAAAATGTGAATAAGGTATGGAAAAATAAAAAGTGGACAGTGGCATATACAAATGTAAATGGCTAAATATCAACATTGCGAGAATTGAATAATTATATTAAGATAAAGCAGCCTGACATCATGGGTATTACTGAAGTTAAACTAAATGAGACAACAGAAAATATAGGAATTGGTAATAGTAATTATAATGTGTGGATAAAACATAGAAATAATAAGAAAGAGGGAGGAGTCATGTTACTTACAAAGAAGAGTATAACAGTGGAAGAGGTTGCAATGGGAAAAGGAATGGCGGAAGTAATCAGAATTCAAACAAAAAGGAAAGGAGAAGGAAGAAGAGATTTTGCAGTGGTTTATGCACCCCCCATAGACAAATGCATGGACACAAGAGGATTATAAATTATTGTTAAGTGATACTAGTAACTGCTTGGAGAGAATACTGGCAGAGAGTAATAATATAACACTTATGGATGACTTTAATTTCAAGGAGGTATGCTGGGAAGAGTGGACCACGGATGAGGGAGAAGAGTCATGGGGATATATGCTTCTAAATTTAATAATGACAAATACTATGACCCAATGGATTGGAGAGAATACAAGATTTGGGGATAATGAAGAGGCTTCAAGGCTAGACTTGTTGTTTACATAGGAAATGGACATCATTGAAGGAATAAATTATCAGTGCCCACTAGGTAAAAGTGACCATCTGTTAATTGAATTCTGTATAGGCAGTGGTCCAATGGAAAATAGGAATGAAATTTACAGGAATGAGAGATATAATTACAGGAAAGCAGATTTTATCAGGTTGAGGGAATATTTTGCAGAGGCTAAATGAAAACAACTGTTGAGGGCAAGCAGTGCGCAGGAAAAGTGGGACATATTTATGGAAATTTATAATGAAGGGGTCAGTAGATATGTACTGAAGATCAAAACAAAGGAAGTGAAAAAGAAAAATGACTGGTTTAATATGAGATGTATAACAGCAAGAAAAGAAAAAGAAGCAGCATGGAATAGATTGAGAAAAAAAAAGAGGAAGTGAGAAATGGGAAGATTTCAAGAAGGCAAGAATTAATATATCAGAATCCTGAGAGATGAAGAAAGGAATCATGAGAAAGATATAGTTAACAAATGCAAAGATGAGCCGAAGTTATTCTTCAGATACGTGAATGGGAAGATGAAAAACAGGCATACAATATATAAATTAATGAAAGATGACATTACATACAAAGATACACGGTTATAAGCGGAATTAATGAACAAGTGCTTCCAGTCAGGATTCACCAAAGAAAGCAAATTTGAAGGAGAAAGAGACAATGTGATGAGAGAGATACACGTGGACATAAGTGAAATTAAGAAGATTATGAAAGATTTGGAAGTAAGTAAGGCTCAAGGACCAGATGGAGTGTCCAACTGGATACTTAAGGAATGTTGTGAACAACTGGCAGAAGGTATACACAATACCATAGTATGTTCTTTTAAGGAATAAAAAATTCCTCTAGACTGGAAGAGAGCCAATATTGTGCCCATTTTCAAAGGAGGTAATAAAGAAGATCCATTGAATTACAGACCAATGTGCCAACAAGTGTGGTGGCAAGAATAGTAGAAAGAATAGTTAAAAACAGAGGGATGGAATATTTAGAAGAAATACATACATTGACTAACAGACAATTTGGTTTCAGAAGAGGAAGATCTTGTGTCACTAATTTAGTGAGCTTTTATAGTAGAGGAAATGATATAATTCAAAAGAGTGAGGGTTGGGCAGACTGTGTTTATTTAGACCTAAAAAAAATATTTGATAAGGTATCACACCAGAGACTGCTATGGAAAATTCAAAATATACGGGGTTTGTAAGGAAACACACTGAATTGGATTACAGACTTCTTGAGGGATAGAGAAATGAAAACAGTAATAAAGGGAGAAAAAACTGAATGGTGTAGAGTTACAGGTGGAGTACCACAGGGGACAGTCTTAGCCCCCCTAATTTTTTTTTTTCTTTTTTTATGTAGGAAGGACACTGGCCAAGGGCAACAAAAATCTAATAAAAAAATCCCCACTGAAATGCCAGTCCCATAAAAGGGTCAAAGCAGTGGTCAAAAATTGATGAATAAGTGTCTTGAAACCTCCCTCTTAAAGGAATTCAAGTCATAGGAAGGTGGAAGTACAGAAGCAGGCAGGGAGTTCCAGAGTTTACCAGAGAAAGGGATGAATGATTGAGAATACTGGTTAACTCTTGCATTAGAGAGGTGGACAGAATAGGGGTGAGAGAAAGAAGAAAGTCTTGTGCAGTGAGGCTGTGGAAGGAGGGGAGGCATGCAGTTAGCAAGATCAGAAGAGCAGTTAGCATGAAAATAGCAGTAGAAGATAGCTAGATATGCAACATTGCGGTGGTGAGAGAGAGGCTGAAGACAGTCAGTTAGAGGAGAGGAGTTGATGAGACGAAAAGCTTTTGATTCCACCCTGTCTAGAAGAGCAGTATGAGTGGAACCCCCCCCCAGACATGTGAGGCATACTCCATACATGGACGGATAAGGCCCTTGTACAGAGTTAGCAGCTGGGGGGGTGAGAAAAACTGGCGGAGATGTCTCAGAACACCTAACTTCATAGAAGCTGTTTTAGCTAGAGATGAGATGTGAAGTTTCCAGTTCAGATTATAAGTAAAGGACAGACCGAGGATGTTCAGTGTAGAAGAGGGGGACAGTTGAGTGTCATTGAAGAAGAGGGGATAGTTGTCTGGAAGGTTGTGTTGAGTTGATAGATGGAGGAATTGAGTTTTTGAACAATACCAAGTTTGCTCTGCCCCAATCAGAAATTTTAGAAAGATCAGAAGTCAGGCGTTCTGTGGCTTCCCTGCGTGATATGTTTACCTCCTGAAGGGTAGGATGTTTATGAAAAGACGTGGAAAAGTGCAGGGTGGTATCATCAGCATAGGAGTGGATAGGACAAGAGGTTTGGTTTAGAAGATCATTAATGAATAATAAGAAGAGAGTGGGTGACAGGACAGAACCCTGAGGAACACCACTGTTAATAGATTTAGGAGAACAGTGACCGTCTACCACAGCAGCAATAGAACGGTCAGAAAGGAAACTTGAGATGAAGTTACAGAGAGAAGGATAGAAACCGTAGGAGGGTAGTTTGGAAATCAAAGCTTTGTGCCAGACTCTATCAAAAGCTTTTGATATGTCCTAGGCAACAGCAAAAGTTTCACCAAAATCTCTAAAAGAGGATGACCAAGAGTCAGTAAGGAAAGCCAGAAGATCACCAGTAGAGCGGACTTGACAGAACCCATATTGGCGATCAGATAGAAGGTTGTGAAGTGATAGATGTTTAAGAATCTTCCTGTTGAGGATAGATTCAAAAACTTTAGATAGGCTGGAAATTAAAGCAATAGGACGGTAGTTTGAGGAATTAGAACGGTCACCCTTTTTAGGAACAGGTTGAATGTAGGCAAACTTCCAGCAAGAAGGAAAGGTAGATGTTGACAGACAGAGCTGAAAGAGTTTGACTAGGCAAGGTGCAAGCACGGAGGCACAGTTTCGGAGAACAATAGGAGGGACCTCATCAGGTCCATAAGCCTTCCGAGGGTTTAGGCCAGCGAGGGCATGGAAAACATCGTTGCGAAGAATTTTAATAGGTGGCATGAAGTAGTCAGAGGGTGGAGGAGAGGGAGGAACAAGCCCAGAATCGTCCAAGGTAGTGTTTTTAGTAAAAGTTTGAGCAAAGAGTTCAGCTTTAGAAATAGATGTGATAGCAGTGGTGCCATCTGATTGAAATAGAAGAGGGAAAGAAGAAGAAGCAAAGTTATTGGAGATATTTTTGGTTAGATGCCAGAAATCATGAGGGGAGTTAGATCTTGAAAGGTTTTGACATTTTCCGTTAATGAAGGAATTTTTGGCTAGTTGGAGAACAGACTTGGCATGGTTCCGGGCAGAAATATAAAGTGCATGAAATTCTGGTGATGGAAGGCTTAAGTACCCTTTGTGGGCCACCTCTCTATCATGTATAGCACGAGAACAAGCTGTGTTAAACCAAGGTTTAGAAGGTTTAGGATGAGAAAAAGAGTGAGGAATGTATGCCTCCATGCCAGACACTATCACTTCTGTTATGCGCTCAGCACACAAAGACGGGTCTCTGACACGGAAGCAGTAGTCATTCCAAGGAAAATCAGCAAAATACCTCCTCAGGTCCCCCTAACTAGCAGAGGCAAAACACCAGAGGCACCTTCGCTTAGGGGGATCCTGAGGAGGGATTGGAGTGATAGGACAAGATAAAGATATGAGATTGTGATCGGAGGAGCCCAACAGAGAAGAAAGGATGACAGCATAAGCAGAAGGATTAGAGGTCAGGAAAAGGTTGAAGGAAGAAGGAAAGGTTGAAGGAAAAAGTTGAGGGGGGTGTCAAGACACTTAGGGTCGTTGACAGAAAGGCAGTCCGACCTGGGGACATTTATGGTCCCCTCCCCAGATGGGGACTCCGAGGCTGCTGTAGGAGTCGCCATGATGATTTTAAAATTTTTGAGTGAAGGGTGTGTGTGTTATTAGGTGCTTGTAGTTTTGTGTGGAGGAAGAGAGTTGTCTTCAGAGGGCAGGCTGTGACTGCCCCCTTGTGTTGTGAGACACAAAGGGAAACGTTCAGTGAGGTCACAGCTGGGTTTAATGATAAGTTCACAGCACCCCCTGAACAGTGCTTTAGACCTCACTGGGAGTAATTATCGTTTCAGCATGTGTCTACTGCCTCATCCTCTGGTGTATGTCAATGATATGGTGGATGAAGTTGACAGCTATATAAGTCTGTTTGCAGATGATGCAAAATTATTGAAAACAGTGGAAAACAATATGGATTGTGAAATATTACAGAAAGATCTAAATAAGATATATAAATGGAGTAAGAAATGGGAAATGGAATTCAGTGCAAAGAAATGCAAGGAGATGGAATTAGGAAAAAGCAAAAGAAGATTGACAAGTTCCTACACCATGGGAGAGGTGGAAATTAAGAAAACCAAAGAAGAAAAGACTTGGGAATTACAATAAGTGATAATCTATCACCAGTAAAACATGTAAACAAAATAGTTGGGAAACATATGAGTTACTAAGAAAGATGAAAGGGGCATTTGCTTACATGGATGAAGAGATGATGAAAAAGTTGATGGAATATGTGATTCAACCAAATCTAGAATATGCCACAATTGTTTGGTCACCCCATAATAAAAAGGAAATAAGGAAAATAGAAAGGATCCAAAGAGCTGCAACCAAATTGGTACCAAGTTTGAGAGATTTAACCTATGAAGAAAGATTAAGGAGATTGAAGCTTCCATCATTACAAGAGAAAAGAGAAAGAGGAGACCTGATTGCTATATACAGAGCTTTAAAGGGTAAAGATCAAGTTGACAAAGAAGACTTATTTGTGTGGGACTCAAGAGCTACAAGAGAACATGGAGTGAAATTGAAGAAAACAGCAAGTAGAAGAGATGTCAAGAAATATGGTTTCCCAAACAGAAGCATAAAAATATGGAACAACTTAGATGAAACAGTGGTACAAGCAAAAAATATTCATGAATTTAAAGTTAAGTTGGATGCTTATAAATATGGAGACAGAACAGCACAAACATAGCTCTTTTCCTGTTAAACACAGCTAGGTAAATACAACTAGGTAAATACACACACACACACACACACACACACCACACACACACACACACACACACACACACACACACACACATCTACATAGTATAAACATATTTCTTGATCCATAAATCACACATATGTCAAAAGATTTTATCAGTAATAATACCTACTGTTTGGATATTTTCTATCATTGACAGAGTGGTCATCACTCTATGCATTATAGTAATGCCTTACAACTGAAGAAAGGCATGTTATGAGTGGTAGAAGAGTTGTGAAGGAGCATCCTTTAGTAATCAGTGGCCATATAAACTTGCTGTTGATACTTCATGTTGTCTGGATTGACTAGACATTCCAGGCCATTGTTAGGTTTCCGTACAGCATGGAATCTGTAAGTAGAATATCTTTGTCATAGCTAAGATGACTTTTAGCAGTAAGCATTTGTTACATTAGACCTGCATTTCTTAACACAGGCTGCTAGTACCTAAGGATGCGCAGAAATTAATTCTAAATATCACACACTAAGCATCCTGTACAAGCAAAGTACCTTCCCTTTGAGTCAACTTTCTACATGGCACCACATGCAAATGTTGTGGTGGAAGATCCATAGGAAAGGGTTACTTCTATACAGTAAGGTGTACAACACCCAACTTATATCCAGTACTTAAGGACTACCAGGTAACAGAGGCAAGTGTGCAAGGAGACTGGCCATCTGTCTTGTCCTGCTTGGTATCAAATCTGGAGTCTCTTGGTATACTATTCATTATGCTACAGAATACAATAGTGTAAGATGTGTATGTGCCTCACACCATTATTCCTCTGTAATCATTAGTGAAATGTTCAATAGTTTCCTATCTGCATGAAAACATATGTTATATATGTAAGTATCAGTACTCAGTTCTGCATAAAACCTCGAGCTGATGTTCACTTGTTAGTAGAGTGCAGTTTACCAACTCATTGCCTGCGGGTGTCATTCATTTAATGGAGATGGACACACATAGATGTGCAGGGAGGTGACTGAGTTAAATATCTGAATTTTCTAGAAGAAACTGAATATCATAGTGCCAAGTTAATTGCATGTGTTGTTTATGAATATTGCAATATGATAAATATGTTTTATACCAGTGTATAATGTTATTTTATAAGAAATGGAGACTGAGAACCTGTTTGCAGTTCTCAAGGTCATGCCTACCTCATCAATAAATGTCAGAGAGAGAATTACCTTTCCTTGACCCTATGATGATGGATGTGATCAGTAAAACAGATGACGTGAGAGCTAATGAAGGCCTGCTGGTGCAGCTATAGTAAGAACTCGTCACCAGAAGTAAGAAATTGACTCTATGTGAGATTGTACCAGCAGTGAGTCACGGGACGAAGGAATGCTGACATAAGCCTATTGGTTGACCTCAATGGGTCTGGGGTCAGCACTTCTATCATTGACAACAACCACTCCCTTCTACCCACAGTGCCTTGCCAGAATCTTGTATGGTCACAGATGAGAAAGTATATAAGTATAGATGTGCACTGAATTGAGCAGCCTAAGTGAAAGAAAATGACCCAAATTAGTATTAGAGTGGTGATTTTAATTGCTCTTTCAGTGTAACTTAGCTCATTATTGACACAATTAAGTTGTTAGATATGTCTGATACTGAAGAAATGAATACCATAGGTGGCCTTAGGGAAGGTGAGGAGAAGCAAGTGGTCAAGGGTCAAGGTAGTAATGAAGAAGCTAGTGTAAGGGGACTAGTGTTGACTGATAAAGGAAGGGAATAATCAAGTCAGTATAACCAAAGGAAGAGCAAAGTCCTGTGAGCATAAATGGAGCAGTGTTGCCAGCAGAATTAGAAAAACACTAAGAACTGTAATTGGCCCTTTTGACTTAGAGTTCATGACAAATAAAGAAGTAAAGGCATTTCATCAGTAGTGTGTGGAATATATAAAACTGGTGAAACTAGAGCCAGGAAGGTCAGAGGAGCTAAATGATGAGTTCACCATGAAATACTAGAAAGTATAGAATATAAAAGGAAAGAGTTAAAAGGTGACAAAGAATCAATTTGTTCTAGTAAATGGTCTAGACATTCCAGAGTCTCATCTACTTCATCATGTACATCAGTACAAAGAAAGCAGGAAGCAGCAGCAAAGGAAGCTAAATTTAGAAAGGAAATGGAATATTATGATAGTTTAGCAGAGGCAGAAGAAGTTATGTTAGTTAAGGCAAAAGCAGAGGCAGAAGTCACATTAGCAAGAAAACAGGCAATGTTACCAAGGAAAATAAAAGAGAGAGATTTAGCAGTCGCTACTGCAGAACTTCATGCTCTTAGTTTAGCTGAAGAAGTGAAAATGCTTCCAGATGATGATGAAGGTATAGGGAAGCAAAGTTGTCTTCAACAATATATAGTCACAAAATGAGATGAAAGCACAGGCACTTGCAAATCAACAAAGTGACAATGCCATACCTCACAAATATGTTACAAATATGTTACATTCCATGACCTAAAGGAACCTATCTCCTGTGACAGAGATAGTGAATTGGTGACAAGTGAAGTAGATAGACAAATAGTTAGTGAACCTCAAACAATAAATCTCAACCTTACAACTTAAAATCTTGTACCATGTTCCTGTAGACACACTCATAATGTCAACATGGCTGACGATAATGTAAGACAGATTTGTTCAGTCTCTACGCATCCTGTGTAAAATTTTGTAGTTAATGTACCTGATCCCAAATGGAGCCTCCCTCCAACAGAACCTAACATTTTTAGTGGAGAACCCATGGAGTTTCCAATTTGGATGAAAACTTTGAAATTTATGTAGAATTCAGAACCTTTAGTAGTGTAGAGAGGCTTGCCTACTTAAACAAGTATACAAGTGGTGAAGCAAAAAAATGCTATTGAAATTCTGATGCTGACAATACAAAGACAAAGAATATTCTTTTGGGAGAGATTTGGAAATGAAAGTATTATAGCTGATGCGTACATGAGAAAGTTAATGAATTGGTCACCAATCTCTCAGCGTAATGGTTGAGCCTTAAAAGTATTTTCAGATTTTTTGCAGTGCTGTCAAGCACTTGTCATTCCTGGATGATCCTAGGAGCAGAGAAAGTTGCTAACAAAACTGCTTGATAATTCAGTTCATGAATGGAGAAGACAAATGATAAAGTATCTCAAAAATAACAGTAACAGCAACACTCCTAGTAGTAGTAGTAGTAGTAGTAGTAGTAGTAGTAGTAGTTGTGGTAGTAGTAGTAGTAGTAAAGAGCACCACCCACCCTTTGAAATGTTATGTGAAAATATCAAGGAGGAAGTGAAAGGAACAAGCAATCCCTTTATTTCCTGGGATGCAATGCATTGGTAAATAAATGACTGAAATAAAACTAAAACAAAAGTAGCCAAATGGAAACCAAGAGAATCAAACACCACAACAAAGAATAGAGGGAGTAGAACTTTCATGACTAAATCAAATGAGGAAAAGCTCATTCGCTCTTTCCAAAGTAAAGTAAATGTACAAACCAACAAACAATTTCCCATGGAGCAGGAAGGAAAGGGACAGTCCTGTCACTACTCTACAAAGGATCATGACTTAGATGATTGCAAGGAATTTGCCAAACTTGAAGGTAATACCAGATACACATTTGTTATGGAAAGGTCATATATAGGATGTTTAAAAATGTCACAAAAAGAGAGATTGTAGAAGAAAGAAGTCATTTAAAGTATGTCAGAGATACCATCCCACAGCTCTTCACAATGATGACATGAGAACTAAGAGCCAAAAGGTGTAAAACAAGCAAGTGATAAAAAAATCCACAACTGTAGTAGCAAATAAAGTCAGTGACAGAATCAGTAATGCATGACATACACAGCATGATAATCCCTGTATGGTTACATCATGTTGGTAATGAAGAGAATAAAATTTTAGTGTGTGCCTTACTGGATGAGCAGTCTGATGCTCCATTCATCAAGGAAATTACTTTGGATAAATTTTGGGATAGCAGCCCAACAGTGTCACTTAATATTCACAGGATAAGCGGAAAGCAAATCACTGATTCTACCAAAGTTCATGGACTTAAAGTGAGAGGTTATAATGAAAAAATGGAAATATCAATCCCTTCAGCACATTCCACAGAAAACATTTCAGCTAAATGGAATCAGATACTAAGACCCAAGACTACTTGTAACTGGCACCACTTGAGGGCCATCACTGACACACTAATGAAATATGACCCAAATGCTGACATAGGACTCCTCATTGGTCTGGATTGCACAGCAGTCATTATGGCACAAGAGAAAATAGCAGGTGATAATGACAATTATCATGTAAGACATGATAATTGATATGAATGTAAGACAAAACTAGGATGGGAGATTATTAATAGAATCTCTCCTCATACAAGTGCAGTAGAAGATACATTGTTAATCTATAGAACAGAAGCAGAAATTAATGAAGAAAAGAGAGTTGATTTCTTAATGGTTCCTACTAAAACAAAAGAGATGATATGTTTGAACTTGACCTCAATGATAGAAAGCCAGCTCCATTATCATATGAAGATAAGAGGTTTATGAGTAATATGAAAGAAGGAGTACATCAGCTGAAGGATGGGCATTATGAGTTACCCCTTCCTCTTAAAGATGATGATGTCAGTCTTCCAAACAACAAAATGTTAGCAGAGCAGAAAAGCAGAGACTCGAGAAATTAAAGGCTAAACTTGAGAAGGATAACACTATGTAACAGTTTTTGTCTTTGACAAGCTAGTGTTATTTTCCAACTCTTTTCATTACAAAACAATGTATTATTCCTGTCAAACTTTGCTTTTGTGGCTTTTAGAATTATATTTTGCCCCAAAATTGCTAAATTTCAATTTTTTTTCCAGACACTGTCACAGAGAACTTCTTTGCTCTTGTCTTGATGAGTTGACCACATACATAGCAGAATGCATCTGGAGAATGATTGCAGCCTCTTGATGCTATTTCACCTCTTGTGATGTGCCTTCTCAGGCAGCCAAAGTAGAACTCATTGCTGATCTGCAAGCCCCTACTGTCAAGCAGTACTCTAGAATATTCTTAGTCTTTCTAGAATGTGTTTCAGAATGTTCTCAGTCTTTCTAGAATATTCTTGAACCTACTTTAGAATATTCTGAATCATTCTAGAAAATTCTTGCAGATTCTAGAAAATTCTTGAAAATTCTATATATTTCTACTGTATTCTAGAAAGTTCTAGAATATTCTGGAAATGTTTACACTGAATAGAATCTTCTAAAATGTTCTAGAAATTCCTAAAAATGCCTGGTAGAACATTCTGGAAGATTTCAGAAGACTTCTGAAATGTAAGCAAATTCTTCTAAATATGAGAAATTTCTTGCTAGATCTGGTTAGTTCAAGAATGATCTTATTAAAATTAAAAATCTTTAGAACACTTTATATTCTTTCTTTTATTGTTTTAACTTGTTAGCAACATTTCAAAACCATTCAGATAAGCAATTGAGATTTTGCAAACATCTTTATCTGACATGAAAACCAATAGTAACCCATACTATAATGAAATAAGGCAAAAATATAATTTCACTGTTCTAACCACAAAAGCAAAGTTTCAGGATCAAAATAACTTTTTTTCTATTTTGTTTAGATGAAAATAATTGAAAAATTATGCTTTGGGCCCAAGGACAAGACAAAAGTGAAATTTTGTTACATAGTATAATCAACATAAAAGCAATTACAAGATGTTCATATATTACATGATTACCAATGGTTATGCAGAAGTTACACCAGCAAAAGATTTAGTTAGGAATGATGGTAAAGTCTGGTACATTCCACATCATGGAGTTTATCATCCATGAAAGCCAAAGAAGTTGAGAGTTGCATTTGACTGTAGTGCCAATTACAGGAACCAATCACTAAACAGTCATTTGTTACAAGGGCTAGATCTTACTAACAAACTTACTGGAGTGTTATGCAGGTTTAGGCAAGAAAGCATTGCATTTGTATGTGATATAGAAGCAATGTACCATCAAATGAAGGTCAACCCAGAACAGAGAGACATATTAAGATTCCTTTGGTGGAAAAATGATGACCTCAATGATGAAATAGTTGACTACAGAATGACAGCTCACTTGTTTGGGACTACATCATCTCCAAGTGTAGCAAATTTTGCACTAAGAAAACTACAGATGACTATGGGTGTGGATCTGATGCAGCCAACTTTGTGAGAAATAACTTTTATATTGATGATGGTTTGAAGTCAGTAGCCACATTGACTGAAGCTGTCATTTTTATTCAGCAGAGAAAAGAATGATGTCAAAAGGGAGGTTTTAACCTTCATAAGTTCTTGTAAAACAACAAAGATGTACTGGCTACAACTTCTCCTCATGTGAGAGCAGATGGAGTAAAAGTTTGGATTTTAGTAAGAGTGAAGACACACTGCCCATAGAAAGAACTCTAGGAGTTGAATGGTGAATAGAATCTGACACGTTTCAATTTAGAATAAAGCTAAAAGACAAGCCATTCACTAGGAGAGGCATTCTGTCAACAGTGAGCTCTATATATGATCCATTAGGTCTTAGAGGAAAACAAATTTTATAAGAATTGTGTTAGAATGTAGTTGGTTGTGATGATGAGGTGCCAGATTATGTCAAACCTAAATAGATGAAATGGAGAAATGAGCTGCACAAACTAGATCAGCTAAAAATATCTAGATGTTACAAACTTGATGACTTTGGTGAAGTAGAAAAGGTTGAATTTCATCATTTTTCAGATGCCTGCCAAGAAAGATACGGCCAGTGTTCATATTTTAGATTAATTAGCAGGACTGGTCAAATTCATTGTGCATTAGTAATGGCAAAGTCACATGTCACATGGCAAAGTCACATGACAATTCCCAGACTAGAACTAGCAGCAGCTGTCAGTGCCAGACTAGAACTAGCAGCAGGTGTCAGTTAAAATTCATAAACTTCCAAAAGAAGAATTTGAATACAAAAATGTTGAAGAAATATTTTGGACAGACAGCAAAGTAGTCCTTGGTTACATTACAAATGAAGCAAAGAGATTCCATGTATATGTTGCAAATAGAGTAGAAACAATTAGAGATCACACTCCACCAGATCAGTGGAAATTTGTAGAGACATAGAACAACCCAACAGATCATAAATCTTCTTGAGAGTGACTCTGTAGTCATGAAAAATTGAAAATTAGATCTAAGACCACAAATGTTGCAGAAGTTAATGAAGAAAAGTTGAGGGGGAGTGTCAACACACTTCGGGTTGATACCAGAAGAGCAGTCTGACCTGAGGGCATTTGTGGTCCCTCCCCAGATAGGGATTCCAAGGCTGGTGTAGGAGTCAACATGATAATTTTAAATTTTGAGTGAAGGGTGTGTGTAATTAGGTGCATGTAATTTTGTGTGAAGGAAGAGAGTTGTCTTTAGAGGGTAGGCTGTGACTGCCTCCTTGTGTTGTAAGACACAAAAGGGCAGTGAAGTCACAGTTGGGTTTAATGACAAATTCACAGTACCCTCTGATTCAGTGTTTCAGGCCTCACTGGAAGGAGGCAGTAGGTACCTGCCAAAACAATAATTACTCCTGGTGAGGTCTAAAGCACTGGATCACAGGGTGCTGTGAACTGATCATTAAACCAAGCTGTGACCTCACTGAACATTTCCCTTGGTGTCTAACAACACAAGGGGGCAGTCACAGCCTGCCCTCTGAAGACAACTCTCTTCCTCCACACAAAACTACAAGCACCTAATAACACACACCCTTCACTTAAAATATTTCAAAATTATTATGGCGACTCCTACACCAGCCTCGGAGTCCCCATCTGGGGAGGGGATTATAAATGTCCCCAGGTTGGACTGCCTTTCTGTCAATGACCCTAAGTGTCTTGACACCCCCCTCAACTTTTTCTTCATTAACTTCTGTAACATTCGCGGTCTAAGATCTAATTTTCAAACTGTAGAACACCACCTCTCCTCTTCTAAACCTCATCTTCTTTTCCTCACTGAAACTCAGGTGTCTGAGGCAACTGACAGTAGCCCCTTTTCTGTTCCCTCCTACTTTCTCTATCCTCATTTTCGATCCAAAGCTGGGTGTTGTGTTTATGTGTGCAATGACTTAACCTGCTCTCATGCCCACACTCTTGAATCTTCTGAGTTTTCCACCATCTGGCTACGACTACAGAGTCACTCTCAAACTAAATTTATCTGTGCTGTATACCTCTCACCTAACTCCTCTGACTATAAGAAATTCTTTGACTACTTAACTTCCAAAGTGGAGCACATTCTGACCCTCTTCCCTTTTGCAGAGATCTCCATTCTTGGAGACTTCAATGTTCATCACCAGCTTTGGCTTTCCTCTCCCTTCACTGACCATCCTGGTGAACTAGCCTTCAACTTTGCTATCCTCCACGACATAGAGCAACTGGTGCAACACCCTACTCGTATTCCTGACCGTCTTGAAGATACGCCTAACATTCTTGACCTTTTCCTGACCTCTAATTCTTCTGCTTATGCTGTCACCTTTTCTTCTCCATTGGGCTCCTCCAATCACAATCTCATATCTGTATCTTGTCTTATTGCTCTAATCCCTCCTCAGGATCCCCCAAAGCAAAGGTGCCTCTGGTGTTTTGCCTCTGCTAGTTGGGGGGACCTGAGGAGGTATTTTGCTGATTTTCCTTGGAATGACTACTGCTTCTGTGTCAGAGGCCTATCGTTGTGTGCTGAATGCATAACAGAGGTGATAGTGTCTGGCATGGAGGCGTACATTCCTCACTCATTTTCTCGACCTAAACCTTCCAAACCTTGGTTTAACACAGCTTGTTCTCGTGCTATACATGATAGAGAGGTGGCCCACAAGAGGTACTTAAGCCTTCCATCACCAGAATCTCATGCACTTTATATTTCTGCCCGGAACCATGTCAAGTCTGTTCTCCAACTAGCCAAATACTCCTTCATTAACAGAAAATGTCAAAACCTTTCAAGATCTAACTCCCCTCATGACTTCTGGCATCTAGCCAAAAATATCTCCAATAACTTTGCTTCTTCTTCTTTCCCTCCTTTATTTCAACCAGATGGCACCACTGCTATCACATCTATTTCTAAAGCTGAACTCTTTGCTCAAACTTTTGCTAAAAACTGTACCTTGGTCGATTCTGGGCTTGTTCCTCTCTCTCCTCCACCCTCTGACTACTTCATGCTAGCTATTAAAATTCTTCGCAATGATGTTTTCAATGCCCTTGCTGGCCTAAACCCTCGGAAGGCTTATGGACCTGATGGGGTCCCTCCTATTGTTCTCCGAAACTGTGCCTCCGTGCTTGCATCTTGCCTAGTCAAACTCTTTCAGCTCTGTCTGTCAACATCTACCTTTCCTTCTTGCTGGAAGTTTGTCTACATTCAGCCTGTTCCTAGAAAGGGTGACCATTCTAATCCCTCAAATTACCGTCCTATTGCTTTAATTTCCTGCCTACCTAAAAGTTTTTGAATCTATCCTGAACATGAAGATTCTTAAACATCTATCACTTCACAACCTTCTATCTGATTGCTAGTATGGGTTCCGTCAAGGCCGCTCTACTGGTGATCTTCTGGCTTTCCTTACTGAGTCTTGGTCATGCTCTTTTAGAGATTTTGGTGAAACTTTTGCTGTTGCCTTGGACATATCAAAAGCTTTTGATAGAGTCTGGCACAAAGCTTTGATTTCCAAACTACCCTCCTACAGCTTCTATCCTTCTCTCTGTAACTTCATCTCATGTTTCCTTTCTGACTGTTCTATTGCTGCTGTGGTAGATGGTCACTGTTCTCCTAAATCTATTAACAATAATGTTCCTCAGGGTTCTGTCCTGTCACCCACTCTCTTCTTATTATTCATTAATGATCTTCTAAACCAAACCTCTTGTCCTATCCACTCCTATGCTGATGATACCACTCTGCACTTTTCCATGTCTTTTCATAGACATCCAACCCTTCAGGAAGTTAGCATTTCACGCAGGGAAGCTACAGAATGTTAGACTTCTGATCTTTCTAAAATTTCTGATTTGGGCAGAGCAAACTCGATATTGTTCAATGCCTCAAAAACTCAATTCCTCCATCTATCAACTCAACACAACCTTCCAGACAACTATCCCCTCTTCCTGAATGACACTCAACTGTCCCCCTCTTCTACACTGAACATCCTCGGTCTGTCCTTTACTTATAATCTGAACTGGAAACTTCACATCTCATCTCTAGCTAAAACAGCTAACTCTGTACAAGGGCCTTATCCGTCCATGTATGGAGTATGCTTCACATGTCCGGGGGGGTTCCACTGATACTGCTCTTCTAGACAGGGTGGTATCAAAAGCTTTTCATCTCATCAACATCTCTCCTCTAACTGACTGTCTTCAGCCTCTCTCTCTCTCTCATCACTGCAATGTTGCATCTGTAGCTGTCATCTACTGCTATTTTCATGCTAACTGCTCTTCTGATCTTGCTAACTGCATGCCTCCCCTCCTACCACTGCCTCGCTGCACAAGACTTTCTTCTTTCTCTCACCCCTATTCTGTCCACCTCTCTAATGCAAGAGTTAACCAGTATTCTCAATCATTCATCCCTTTCTCTGGTAAACTCTGGAACTCCCTGCCTGCTTCTGTATTTCCACCTTCCTATGATTTGAATTCCTTCAAGAGGGAGGTTTCAAGACACTTATCCTTCAATTTTTGACTACCACTTTTGACCCTTTTATGGGACTGGCATTTCAGTGGGCATTTTTTTTTTATTGGATTTTTGTTGCCCTTGGTCAGTGTCCCTCCTACATAAAAAAAAAAAAAAAATTCATCCCTTTCTCTGGTAAACTCTGGGACTCCCTGCCTGTTTCTGTATTTCCACCTTCCTATGACTTGAATTCCTTCAAGAGGGAGATTTGAAGACACTTATCCTTCAGTTTTTGACTACCACTTTGGACCCTTTTGTGGGACTTTCATCTCAGTGGGCTTTTTGTTTCTTTATTGGATTTTTGTTGCCCTTGGCCAGTGTCCCTCTTACATAAAAAAAAAAAAATATTGTTTTGGCAGGTGTCTACTGCCTCCTCCTGATGCCAGTAAATATAGCTGAAGTGACAGAAGCTGTTAATGAAATAATAAAACAATGCCAGCAAAAGCATTTCAAAATGAGATAAATGTATTGAGATCAACTGCTAATCATAATTCTTTAATTACAAAAGGGATAATAGTAAAAGAGCAAAAGTGATAGACAAGACCAATTCCCTCTATAAGTTGGATCAATTCATTGATAAAGATGGTATCATGAGGGTAGAAGGAAGATTAAAACTTGATGATATGGAAAATGTATCTAAACATCCAGTCATCCTTTTCAAAACTTCACATATAACCAACCTGATAATATGCCACCACCACAAAAGAACAATTCATTAAGACAGGGGCAAAATTTTAAGGGAAATCAGATCATACAGATATTGGATGGTCAATGGGTCATCCCTAGTGTCAAGACATATTTCAAAGTACATTATTTGTCATAAAGTTAGAAGTATGACACAGGAACAGAAGATGGCAGACCTGCCTATTGATAGACTAGAACCATCACCTCCATTTACATACTCAGCAGTAGATTTTTTTGGTCCTTTCTATGTCAAAGAGGGCTGTAAAGAGTTTAAGAGATATCAAGTGCTCTTTACTTACATGGCATATAGAGCTGTGCATATAGAAACAGCCAACAGCATGGATACAAGCTCCTTCCTAAGTGCTTATTGTCACTTTGTAATATGAAGAGGGCCTGTAAGAGTTGAGATGCAAGCAAGGAACTAACTTTGTAGGAGCCAAATCAGGGTATGAGAAATGCATGAAAGAAAGAAATATTGATAAAGTCAGACAAAAACTTATGAAAGACTACTGTGACTCCATTGTATTTAACATGAATACACCCAATGCCAGCCACAAGGGAGGAATTTGGGAGAGGCAGATATGCACAGTGAGAAATGTGCTCTCTGTGTTACTTGATTAGCATGGTACCCAGTTAGATGACCAAGATCTGAAAACCTTCTTAGTAGAAACTGTAAATGTAGTTAATGGTCGTCCTCTAACTGTGGACCACCTTAATTCCCCAAACAGTCCTACACCACTGACACCCAATAATTCGTTAACTATGAAAACAAAAATCATACTGCTTCCCCCAAGCATTGCATAAAAGAGAATGTGCAGAGCACAACATCTGGCTAATCAGTTCTGTTCCAGGTGCAGAAAAGAATATATGCAATCTGTACAACTTAGAAATAAGTGGATAACATGAAAGAGGAATCTCAGTGCATATGACATAGTTATTATAAAAGATCAGAATATAGCAAGGAATCAGTGAAAACTGGGAAGAATAGCTGAAGCATATCCTGATTATGATGGCCTAGCAAGAAAGGTTAAGTTCCTGGTATCAGACGGTAATCTTGAGAACTCGAGAAAATGCACAAAGGCCAACAGGAACATCATAAAGAAGCCAATACATAGTTTAGTATTGCTGCTAGAGGGCAATGCATGATGTAGATAGGAGCATCCCCGCCATAGAGCCAGGGTAATGAAGTACTTATTATGTGCTAATACTAGTTTTAAGGTATATACTAATGTTAACTTAAGGTGAATTATTACACAATTTAGGGGAGCCATATTACTGTATGTAAAGTGTGTATGTGTCTCACATCATCATTCCTTTATAATCATAAGTGAAATGTTCAACAGTTTCCTACTTGCATGAAAACATATGTAATATACGTATCAGTACTCATTTCTATATAAAACCTCAAGCCAATGCTCACTTGTTAGTAGAGTGCAGTTTACCCACTCATTGCCTGTGGGCATCACTCACTCAGTGGAGGTGGCCACACACAGTTGTGCATGAAGTAAATATCTGAATTTTGTAGTAGAAACTGAATATCACAATGCCAAGTTGATTGCATGTGTTGTTTATGAATAATGCAATATGCTGAAAGTATTTTATACCAGTGTATAATGTTATTTCGTAAGAAATTAATACCAAGAACTTGTTTGCAGTTCTTATGGTCATGCCTACCTCATCAATAAATGTCAGAGAGAGAATTACCTTTCCTCAACCCTACAATGATGGGTGTGATCAGTAAAACAGATCACCTGCCTGCTGGTGTGGCTACAATAAGAAAAATGAACATACAGTATGATTTTATGATACTTTAGTAAAGAACTATACAAGAGATTGACACTCAGTTGAAATCATATGACTAATATATCCTTGAAGTACCTAGGCTAAAGTTATGAGGTGTGATTTGACAGAAACTACCTTCATATTTACTGAAAATGCCAAATACATCTCTTAGATGATGACAGTACCATTTGTCCATACAGATATTTAGTGCAAGGTAAAAGAGTAGGTAGATGGAAAAAGAATAAAATCAATGAACCTTGTTGCAGTTTTTAAGAAATCTTGGAGATATGTAATAATGGGAGGGATTAGAAAGGAACAATGAATAAAGAGATATGCATTCAAGAGCCAAGATCTAACATTCAGGAGATGAATTATTTGAGGGATCCTTTCCATGTTAAAAAAAAAAAAAAGAATGGTGAAACAATGGGAGTGTATATGGAAGATTTGATGTGTCTGTTAAAGATGAAGGAATGACTTGTGGTGTGGTGATGTTCAGTTAAGAACATGACATAACAAAATAAAGATTAGTGCAAGAAGCCATCAGGCATACACATGGCAGTCCCTGTATGAAACACACTTACCTATTTCCAATTAACATCCTCATCTATAAATTTGTCTAATTTTCTTTTAAAGCTCTATAATGATTCAGCACTAACAACCTGCTTACTAAGTCTATCCCATTCATTTACCATTCTACTTGAGAACTATTTCCTTCCTATCTCTCTCCTTACTATGTTTGTCATTAACACAAAAAAATTATGCTAACAGTACTAGAGATGACAAAAAGCTCATCACAAGCAAAAGCTTTTTCAGCACTATAAAACAAAATTTAAGATAAAGACAAATATAAGAAAATATAAATCAAATGTGAATTAATACACATGTTAGATGGTAGAAGTAAATGTACTGAATCAGGTCTGACAAATTTTAATATTGGCAAGAATTCTAAAAGTTGTATAAATATTCAATAATGGGATATCAAATATTCTTTATAAAATCTCTTAAAAGAGTACAGTGATGGTGAAGCTTTAATACATTCTGGGATGCTGTTCCATTTTCTATGGCTTTTTATACATAAGAGAATGTTGATAAAATGTTAGGTTGTGTTGATGTATCAATAGGGAGTGTTGATTATGTATGTGGTGGTGTGGTGACAGTGGGTTAGAAGCTGAAGGTTACTATCAGAATTAGGCACTTTGAACATGTAGGAGGCAGTGCAGAGTTTAGAGAAGTCCAATAGCAGGAGAATATTTATGGATTTGAAGAATGGAGGGATGTACTGAAGGAAGTCACTGTTTTATAATGAATATTTATGGATTTGAAGAATGGAGGGATGTGCTGAAGGAAGTCACTGTTTTATCATAATTATTATCTTTTATGTAGGATATTTAGACTATATAAATGACAATGATAAGTAGTGAACCAGATAAGGTTGCAATAAGAAAAATGAGGGAATATGTGTGTATAACATAAAATTTTCATTACTTCTATGGGTACGTAATTTTTTACTTTAAATAGAAGAGTAACTGATCTAGATAATTTCAAGGAGAGGTTGGACAGCTGGTACTTGAAGTAAGGTTTTAAAAAAAAACGATGCTGAAAATTTTGTTTCAAATACTTGCATGATATCTTCATTAAGCATGGAGAGTCTTATAAGGGTTGATAATTTTAGTTGTGGTGTTTGTGAATAGCATGTAAAAGATTTTAGTTGTATTTATAGTGAGACAATTTGCAAGACTACTAAAAAAATCAGAAAATTTTGATAACTCTGAGTTTGCTTTGTAGATGAGATCCATGTAAGTGTCACTGATCATGTACAGTGTAGAGTCTTCAGTAAACTGTATTGTGTTTTGACCAGGAAAAGCATTTTTCATATTGTTAATATACAAGAGAAAAAGAATGGGATCTTGGGGTGCTTCCTTGAAGCACCTCAAGATGTATAGGTTTAATATTAGAGGTTGAGCTACAGTATTACAGGATGTGTATTGGGTTCAGTTACTTCAGTAAAACTTGAATAATTTATGTATGCAACCACGAATACCATAGTGAAGCAATTTATCTAATAAAATGTTATGATGTACTATATCAAAAACTTTGCTAAAGTCAATGAAAATAGAAATGATGGATTTATAGTGGCTTAAAACAGTATATATATCTTATGTAAATGTATTGATAGCATCAAAGGTACTTAGTTCTGTACAAAAATCAAACTGGGTATTACTCAAAATTTTTACTCTACTGATATAGTTAAATAAGAATTTTTCATCAACAGTTCAAATATTTTAGAGAACACATTTAAAACAGAAATAGGGCAAAAATTTGATATATGCACATCTTTTCTGCCTCCAGATTTGTGTACTGGGATAACTTTTGCTACTTTGAGCTGGCTAGGGAAAACTCCACTGATGATAGATTCAGTGAACAGTTTTGAAAGAGAGTCTGTGAATAATTTTTTTTTTTTTTATATATAATTCTCACAAGAATTTCATCAACATGAGCTCTTTTATTTTTCAGAGTTGAGATATATTTAACTGTGTCATGTGGTGTTACTGAAAGAATGGCCACTGAATTAAGGAAACTATTATGAAGATAGAAAAAAAGGGGAAGTTCTGGTTATGGGAAATGTGTTATTAAGTTTAGGAGCTATTTGTGAAAAGTAAGAGTTGGAGACTTTTGAGATTTCATGATGGGTATTAAAGGTTGTCATTGTATACTACAGTAATAGTAGCAGCCCTTAAATTGCTTGTACCATTTTCTAATTCTTTTATAGTTTCCCATATATATATATATATATATATATATATATATATATATATATATATATATATATATATATATTTTTTTTTTTTGTGTTGTTTAAAATTTGTAAATTTCTCTAAATAATATTCAGATTTTATTTGTTTGACTAGATTATTTACATAGGTAATTTCTGTATACCTTGTACTGGTCAAAGATTATTACCCCTAATTTGTATTGCTTGTACAAAGGATATTTATGTTTTACTGAATTTATTATCCATTGAGTTATCCATGGCTTTTGTAATCTTTTAGTGGTGAAAGTTTTAGTTAATTTAGGGAGACTGGAATAGTAAATGCTATATATTTTATCAATGAAAAGGTTATAATTTGTATCTGTATCACAGCTAGTAAGTTACAGGTTTCAGTTTATATTCAGCAATGTTTGGGATAAACTTCATCTTATTTATGGCATTATGATGTCTAAGAAATTTTATGAATCTTGTCAGTAGTTAGTGTTTTTTTTTTATACATATATAGTAATATTCACAAAAAAACAGGAAGGTGATCACTTACAGGAAAGTGTAGCATACCAGAAGAAAAAAGCTCATTGAAATTTGTCCTAATGTGTTCAAACACCAATGGGACACCAGTAAGATTGATATCCAAGAATCTAGTTGGGCAGAATATCTTCAGAAAATAATTCTTTGATTACATAGTATTTATGAATTATTTTTTTCAAATTCAATTCTTTCAAGCTTGAACTCATTATTTCTTGTCCTATCCTCCCTACTGACTGAGAGTTTTGCTTTCATTACCTTTGTTTTAGCCCTTACACCACTTAAAGATCCTCTATCTATCAGGTCAGTTTCATTTTTAGATGAGAATGGTATAAAATTAAGGTGAAAGGATGACACACTCACACAAAGATATCATACATGGTGTGGGTGTGAGAAGAAGACAAGCTATAAAACTAGAGGACACAGTGTTATGAAACTTGAGAAAGGACAGGCAGATGACTGAAAGGAATAAAGTCTGTCAGAATGGCATGTGTGGAAAGAAACAAATGGAAACTCCTATTATTTTAACTCACATGGCAGAGTTCCAAGGAATGGGTATCACTAAATTGTGTAGATTAAGTTGACTTTCAAGATCCTAATGAAGTTTGTAAGATGAAGAAATTTGATTATGAATTTGAAAAGAAGGATAAAAGATACAGAAATATCCACCTTGAATATACTGCACTCAAACACATTGATGTAAAATGAAGCAAAATATGAAAAATAAAAAAAATCTGAAACATGTGAACTATGTGAAATTATTATTAGTATTGTGAAATAATAATAATAATAATAATAATAATAATAATAATAATAATAGTAATAATAATAATAATAATAATAATAATAATGATAATAATAATAATAATAATAATAATAATAATAATGATAATAATAATAATAATAATAACATAATAATAATGTTACAAAACTGGTAGGATCTTACTTGTCTGGATTCTTTCGGCCACTGACGTTACTCAAAATGCATAATTTCTTGTCAGGATTACCACCCAATTATCACGGTATATGACTTTCCAAATCATATGGGTTCAGTATCCAGGAGCCTCACAGATTTACCAAGCTCTTACACAACTAACAGGCAGGCAAAGGCAGGTGTTGACGAGGAAAATCACAGCAAATCCTCGTCCAGTTTATTTAAACATTTCCTTCCTGTCATGGGGCTACACACAGACTCTAGGCTTACAGTGTGCCCACATCTGTAGCGTGCTCGAGTAACGTGCTAGATTTTTGTGAAGGGTAGCCAGTCAGTGCACAGACCACATCACCAGACGTAAGATTCTGTGCTGTCAGCAGAGCATATAATGATGTTAATATTGCTTCAGTGGGTGTCGGAAAGGATGAGCAGTCACAGGTGAAGAGTGTGTGTGCTTCTTCACTAAGATGTCTGCATTAATCAGTTTAACATTTTTAGTACTGATTAAAGATAAGAGATGAGGAAAAAAAATAGGTGGATAAGAGGTTTAAAAGAAGGAGAATGGTAGGGATAAAAGAAGGAATGATGACAGATGGGGAGTTAGGTTAGGTTAGGGTAGGTTAAATTAGGTTAGGTTAGGTTAGGTTGAGTTAGATTAGATTAGGTTAGGTTATGTTATGTTAGGTTGAGTTAGGTTAGGTTAGTTTAGGTTAGATTAGATTAGGTTAGGCTGCTATCTGAGAGTGAACTAAATAGTGTCGACAGTCATGACAACTCTAATAAATAGACTAGTTGTCAACAGCTCTGCTGTACAACATTTGGGCAACAATGCTAAGCTGTGACTGGCTCTCCTACACCTTGCAGATCTTCTACACATAAGCATATGACACCGGCAGCATAGTATCTTATATCTGGCGATGTGGTCTGTGCATTGACTGGCTACCCTACACTAAAATCTGGCATAAAAGTGAGCATGCTACACAGCCACATTCAGTCACTCTCTCAAATGTTGCCAATATGTAATCTTAATTCACACAAACATACACACATGTCTGTGCCACCCAGCTGTTTGGATGCATCCACAGTAGCTCTGAGGATCTACCTACGTTTTGGTTATACATGGGGGCCAAGTTTGAATCCTGTTTCCATAATAGGGAATTGTGTGATGTGTGAGTGCAGGGGAAGTGAAGTGTAAATTGGGAAGTGGCTGAAGGGGTGAAATGGGAGAGTAATGAAAGATAAACGTTGTCAATGATATCAACAGAGAAGATGGTGACTGGCACGGTAAATGTTTTCAAAGGATTCAAGGATGAAGATCTCAATGTAGCTCATACAAATAAACAAATGTAGAAATCTGAAGAAAATGTGAAAGTAACTTAGCAGTGATAATAAAGATGTGGAATGAAGAGAGAGAGGTGGGTGGTGACAATGTGATAGTGAGTGATATAATAGAGATGAGGAAGAGGAAAATGGAAAGAAAACAAAAAAAACTGAGAGAAGTGACAAAAATAGTGGATTTAAACAAGAAGTACTGTGAAGAAATAAAAAAACTCAAGGAAGAGGTGTTAAAGATTTACAGGAGAGAGAGAGAGAGAGAGAGAGAGAGAGAGAGAGAGAGAGAGAGAGAGAGAGAGAGAGAGAGAGAGAGAGAGAGAGAGAGAGAGAGAGAGAGAGAGAGAGAGAGAGAGAGAGAGAGAGAGAGAGAGAGAGAGAGAGAGAGAGAGAGAGAGAGAGAGATTAAAGTTGGAAAAGTAAAAGGATTAGTGACAGAGGAAAAAAAACTGGAAAGAAGAGAGAGAACAACAAAAGGTGGATATGGAGGAGATAGTAAGGCAACAGCAACAGAAGCACAATAAGGATATGGAAAAGCAAGTGATTAAAATAATAAAGGAAAAAAAGTAGTCTTGTGAGAGACACGGTATAGAGAAAGATTTGTGTGGTGATATTTGGGGTCAAGGAGAAGAACCTGGCCATGAAAATAGCTAGAGAGAAAGAAGTGAAAAGGGCTAAAGAAATTATAGCAGAAGTGGTGGCGGAAGGAGAGGAGATAGTTGAACAAACTGAAGAGGTTTATAAGATTGGAAAGTATGACGAAAATGGAACAAGACCAGTGAAAATAAGATTCATGTCACGAACAGCATGTGTTACAAAGAACAGGAAAATTGGCAGAAGAAGAGGAAATTAGGAGAATATGGATAAAAAGAGCCATGAACGAAGAATAGAGAAGTAAACTGAAAGAGTTGAGAGTAGAGGCCCAGTCAAAAGATGAGGAGAGAACACAAGAACAAATGAGGAGATTCATTTGGAAAGTTGTGGACATGAGAGCAAGGAAATGGTAGCACAAAGATGCCATGGAAGATCACCAAGTGGAAGGTTAAAATTTACGTGTACAAATATAGATGGTTCAAGCCTATTGGAACTTTAAGAATTCCTAAAGAACAATAAACCAGATGTGGTGTATTTAATGGAAACCAAACTAAAAGAAGAAATAAAGATGAGATTTGCAAAGGAAGGTTATACCACATGGAGTAGAGACAGAAAAGGAAAGGGAGGAAGAGGAGAGATGATATTGGTAAAAAAGGATATTGTTGTTGAGGAAGTGAAATATGGTGATGGAATGGCGGGAACTTTGAGTGTTGTGGTTAAGATCAAAGGAAGTGAAAAAAGGAAAGTTATTGTGATGTACATACCACCAAAAACTAATGCATGGGAGACCAATAGATATAAAACTATGCAGCTAAAAACAAGAAATAGCATAGAGAAAATGATAAGGAAAAGTAACAAAGTGCTTTTAGTAAGCAACTTCAACACTGAAGGAATTAACTGTGAGGAAATGGAAGTGAAAGAAAATGTTGGGTTATGGAGCAAAGAAGAATACAATGAGATAATAGGTGAATGAGCCTACAAGATGCAGAGGAGAAGAACCATCACAGTTGGACTTAATGTTTACAAAAATCCCAGAAAGTAGACCAAGTATACATTGTCTGAGTCCAATGGGAAGAAGTGATCATGTGACAATAGAAATACTACTGCAGGAGGAAACAGTGTTGCACAGGAATAAACAATTTAGAAATAGGAGACAGAACTATGCTAAGGCAAACTTTGCAGAGCTTAATAAATTTTATGAAAAAATAACTGGAAAGAGCTATTTGAAGGTAAAGTAGTGCAAGAAAAATATGAGATATTTTTGAGCAAGTATATAGAGAGGGGGTGCAACAGTTTGTGACAAGTTATAAAGTGAAAAGTGGAAAACATGAATGGTATAAGCCCAGGTGTGTAGAAGCAAAAAATAAAAAGGGCAGGGCATGGAGGAAAATGATGAGAAAACTGAACACAAATACTAGGAAAAAATACAGCATAAGAAGAGAAGAAGAAAAAAAAATTTGAAAGTAACATAGTAAGAGAATGCTAGGAAGAGCCCAAACTCTTCTACAGATATGTAAATTGAAAAAAAAAAACATAGAGATGACATAAGCAAGTTAAAAAGAGAAGGAAGAATTTATGAAACTAATGAGGAGATGAATGAACTGGAATGAGAGTTTTTAATCTGTGTTTACAAATGAAAGCATTTTTGTGGCACTGAAAGTGGTATCAAAGAATGAGGGAATACAGGAGATACAAATAAGGAGACAAGAAATCAAGAAACTGCTGGAATAACTGGATGTTAGAAAAGCTATGGGACCAGATCAAGTAAATGGATGGATATTAAAAGAATGCAGAGAACAAATGAAAGAACCCATATGGGATATAATTAACAGCTTGTTCAGAAAAAAAAGAAAAGTACCAAGGGAGTGGAAAAGAGCTAACATAGTCCTAATATACAAAGGGGAAAATAAAATGAAACTACTAAATTACAGACCAGTGTCACTAACAAGTGCTGTAAGCAAGTTTCGTTAAATAATAATTAAAGATAGATGGGTGCAATATTTAAAAGATGAAAAGATAATTACAGGAAAGCAATCTGTTTTCAGGAAAGTGAGTTCCTGTGTCACAAATCTACTGAGCTTCTATATAAGAATAGTAGATAGAGTGCAAGAGAGGGATGTTCCCCACAAAAGCCTTATATGAAAGTTAGAGAATAAAGGACTAAAGGGAGCAACATTGAGATGGATGGAGGATTATAATTATTTATAAGGGAGGGAAATGAGAACAGTAGTCAGAGACACTAATTCAAGTTAGTGTGAAGTAACAAGTAGGGGTACCACAAGCATCTGTGTTGGCACCTGTTATGTTTCAAATATATGTGAATTATATGACTGAGGATCTAAATAATTATATAAACCTTTTTGCTGATGATACAAAAATAGTAAAATAAGAAAGGATGAAAAATACCACAAGGAGTTACAAAAGGATACTGACAAGATACATGCATGGAGCCAAAGATGGAAACTAGAATTTAATGCCAGAAAATGCCACATGTTGGAAATAGAAAAAAAGTAAAAAGAAACCTTCATGGAATTACAAAATGGGAGGAGAAATAATAACAAAAAGTAATGAAGAAAAAGATTTGGGAGTAATGATCCAGGACACACTATCACCTGAAAGGCACATGAATGGGATATTCAGCTCTATTTAAAGCTTGTTAGCAAACATCTGAGTGGTGATAAAAAAATGATGAAGAAAATTATAATAAGCACAATACGACCTAAATTGGAATACACAGCAGTAATTTGGGCTCCACACAGAAAAAACAGATACACGAAAACTGGAAAGAATACAGAATATAGCGACAAAGATGGTACCAAAATTGAAAGACTTAAGCTATGAAGAAAAACTTAGAAGAGATGTGATTACCAACATTACAAGAGAGAAGAGAGAGAGGAGACATTATAACAAATTAGTAAACAATATAAGAAAGAATAGACAAAAGTGACTTGTTACCACAGATGGAGGAGGGAGAAAGACGGACAAGGGGGTATGAGAAGAAATTAGGAAGAGTGAATGTTCAAGTGACATCAAGAAATACAGCTTCCTGTATCAAATTACTGAAATCTGGAATGATTTGAAGAAGGAGGTTGTAGCAAACATTGCACGTGTTTAGAGGGAAACTGGATAAATAAGGTTATGGAGACAAGACAAAGTGAGCCCTGTACAATAACTAGGTAATACATACACTTCCCTTGCTAATACAGGTAAAACTCTATGCCAACTCATACACTCACGTACACTCAGTAACACTACCACACTTCATTCACAAAATAGGCATGACAGTTTAATACACAGATGCTGTCAGCATCCTGAACACATATGTTCTATATGCAGCAATATTGGCCTTCCTGCCATCCATACAACAACAACAACAACAACAATAATAATAATAATAATAATAATAAGAAGAAGAAGAAGAAGAAGAAGAAGAAGAAGAAGAAGAAGAAGAAGAAGAAGAAGAAGAAGAAGAAGAAGAAATAAATAAATAAAACATCTGTGAAAAAGTATGAAAGAGGAAGGGACATGAATTATTGGATCATTCTTGTAATCTTTCCTATACACAGTAGCATTCCACTAAAAGTATACAACAGATTTCCAAAAAAAGTAAATGAACAACTCTCACCTTAGGAAGTTACCTTTGCAGACAAGCCAAGGGAGGATGTCAACCTGCCAGTGAAGAGCAAGGTTGACTTGGGGACTCACTAGGACTGGAGTTCCTGCACCACTGCCTCTGGTAAGCAGTCTTCGCTCCCTGTTAGGGACAATAAATAGCTTTGTAAGAGAGAGAGAGAGAGAGAGAGTTGCCTCATGAGTGTGAAACCATGTTAAACTGGTGCAGGTGTGAAAATGGTTTATTTTGTGTGTGTGTATATATATATATATATATATATATATATATATATATATATATATATATATATATATATATATATATATATATATATATATATATATAAAGATAAGTGGATGTTCAAGTGACATTGAGACATCTAGAAATACAACCTCCCATAACACTCTCTCTCTCTCTCTCTCTCTCTCTCTCTCTATATATATATTGTTGTGATGGGGGGTGATGTTGGTAGCACTGTGCTGCCATGTAGTGACAATAGGTGTTGGCAATGCTGGATAAGCTGCTAGCGGAGGCAGCTTGGAGAGACCAGAAGTGGCATGGATGACGATTGGTCAGAGCAGCAGCGTGCTGGCCAATCATGGAGGGGCTGACATTATAATAAGGAGCTGTGGCAGCCCCAAAGAGAGAGAGAGAGAGAGAGAGAGAGAGAGAGAGAGAGAGAGAGAGAGAGAGAGAGAGAGAGAGAGAGAGAGAGAGAGCTTGTTTCCCATCTACACTACACTATGACAGCAGATAGAAGTGAAGCCAAGAGGAGAGAGAGAGCGCCCATTTTCTGCCTAAGCAACACCTTGTGCCGACAGTCTGCAGCATGCTCCCTAGGGCCACTACTACACCTGGTTGGAGCCTGGGGACACAGAACTCTGTAAAGGTGACGTGGGACAGCTTGGTGGGAGCTGTTGGCACCCACTAAGGAGTATGTGTGGTTCATGCCACAACAACCCGTCACTGTCACTCCACCAAGCTTCCTGCCTCCACCTCCCTTGGTTGCAGCTTTTTCCTTGGGCTGTTGATGGAGCTTCTGGTTTGCACAAACCAGCAAAGTTTGATGGTCAAGTGGCTAGGGGAGCGTACCAGGCCGAGTCTGAGCTGCTAACCAGAGGATAGGGCTGGGGTGCTGAGAACAAAGTGCTGCAGTTGGTGGCCAGTCTTCATGGACTAGCGCTGGAGATCCTGGCACACCTGATGATGGAGTAATATTCGACCTACAGGAGGGTGGTGGAGGCACTGAAGAAGCGCTCTGGCAGTGTTTTCCAGTTGGAGGTGTACCGAGAATGACTGAAGAGCCAAGCACATCAGCTAGGTGAGTCACTCCCACAGCTGACTCAGGCTGTGGAGTTGCTGGTGCATCGAGCACATCCAGCTGGCCCAGAGGACCTGGGGAATCAGCAGGTGCAGATCTATGTGAAACAGGTGCACCCAGGGGATGCACAGGAAGCATTGGTGAAAGCCATGGAGTTTGAGGCTTTCCTGTATACTATGGGGAGATTGGCCGCATCTAGCCCTGCCCTGACCACACCCAGCTGCCACTTCCATGCCCATTGCACGCAGGCGCAGCCAGCAATGCCATGAAAGAAGAGGGTCACCATCCCTGGTGAGTTCTGTGGCACCTGCAGGAAGTATAGTTGGCACGGCCACCGCAGGGGTGAGTGCTGGAGAGTGCGGAAGATGTGCTCGCTAGATGACTTGCGCACTCGCTCTCCTACCAGGACCTGCTGTTGGAACTGGTGACAGTTGGGCCACTGCCACGATTTCTGCCAGCAGCTGAAGGATGCTGTATTGGTGGGGGGAAACAAGGCTAGACTGGGGGCAAGGGCCACTTCCCAGCTGAGTCTCCCTGGGCCCCCTTACTGTGTAAGGTGCCATTATACTGCTGCAGTGGATGGCCGTCCGCGTCATCTCGTGATGGGCACTGGTGTTGAGTGGACGTTCGCAGGGAGGAGGTGGTGGCAACTTCTCGTGTCTGGTCGACAGTTGTGTGGTGTCACTGGCCACTATGTGACTCCATGGGTCTGTGACGTCCAAGATCGTGATGGGTCGCATTGAAGAGGAGTTGCCAGTCTCTGTTGCTGACATGGAAGAACCCTGCTTGCTGGGGCTGGATTTCCTGGTTCAGAGTGCAGCCTGTATTGACTTTGGGAGGATGACAATGAAGGTACACAGTGAAGAGGTGCCTCTGCTCCCGTTAGGTGGTGCTGAACAGGTGGAGGGCCCTATAGCAGGTCCTGTCATCCCCAAGGAAGGACTGGGGCTGTGATGCTGAGCCTCAAAAGAAGGAGGGAACGAAAACGTCACCACACCAGCCTGAGCATGAAAGGCAGTGGTGAACGGAGGCCTGAGTGGAGCAGGCAGCAGTGCGGATGAGATGGAGCACACACTGCCCACGCACTTTATGGATTTAGTGGCAAGAAGTGCCGCCACGCTGACTTCTGGGCAGGTGAGGAAGATGGAGAAGTTGCTGTTGGAGCATGCAGATGCACTTAGTTGAGGTGACCATGACCTCGGTTGTACATTGCTGGTCCAGCACTCCATCAACACAGCAGCAGCTGACTCGGTGGGCAGTGATGCTGTTTCCCCAGCAGCTGAAGGAGTAAGTGATGCGACACTGCCCTCGGAGGATAAGGAAAAGACCTTTATGCTAGAGAGATCATCAGTGTGATGATAGTGTCAGTAAATAGTTGGGACGACTATTTTGATAGGGAAGGATAGTGTTGCAATAGGGGGTGACGTTGGTAGCAATGTGCCGCTAGGTAGTGAAGATAGGCATTGGCAATGCTGGATGAGCTGCTAGCAGAGGCAGGTTGGAGAGAGAAAGAGCACCCATTTCCCGTCTACGTCACACTGTGACGCCAGATAGAAGCGAAGCCAAGAGGGCAGAGAGCACTCATTTTCTGCCTATGCAACACCTGTGCCAACAGTCTGCAGTGTGCTCCCCCTGTCTGATGCTACGACGCTAGTTGCCTGCCACTGCCACGACTTGACTGCACCCCAGGGCATTGTGTGAGGTTTGTGTGCCCTGGCAGACTAAGACTGAGTACCTGACACTGAGGTGTGTGTGTGTGACACCTACGTGGTCCATTATGGCATGAGCCATCAGAGGACACAGCTGTGCGACGCTGTGTACAAGTTGTGATGTGGTAGTGTGCTGTGTGGTGCTGCTGTTCTGTGCGGTGGGACGCACTACCCTGCGATAGAGATGCTTTGCTGAGTGAGGGCTGGTGTTACGACTCTTACTTGTATTGTAGCGTAGTAATGTGCCTCTTGTCCTGTGGTATTGCTTTGTGAGGGCAATAAAGACAGGAGTGCCAGTGAGACCGTGTTTTGTTGCCCTTCCCCCCTCTCAGTAGTCCGTTGAGTCCAGACAGGTGCTGTGTGTGTGTGCCTCGCCCCCACTAGCCAAACGAACTTGACTATGACAGCAGTGGTGGATTCTTGTTGTGTGTGCTGACTGCCTTGGGCTGCTGCAGTGGTAAGTGTGTACCTGAAGGCACCTGTAAACCAGAAGGGGCATGCGCAACAATGTGTGTGTGCATTTACCTAGTTGTGTTTTACAGGAAAAGGGCTATGCTCGTGCTGTCCTGTCTCCATATCTATAAGCATCCAGCTTAACTTTAAATTCATTAATATTTGTTGCTTGTATCACTGTTTCATCTAAGTTGTTCCATATTTCTATGCTTCTATTTGGGAAACCATATTTCTTGACATCTCTTCTACTTGCTGTTTTCTTCAATTTTACTCCTGGCTCTTGAGTCCCACACAAATAAGTCTTCTTTGTCAACATGATCCTTACTCTTTAAAGCTCTGTATATAGCAATCAGGTCTCCTCTTTCTTTTTTCTCTTGTAATGATGGAAGCTTCAATCTCCTTAATCTTTCTTCATAGGTTAAATCTCTCAAACTTGGTACCAATTTGGTTGCAGCTCTTTGGATCCTTTCTATTTTCCTTATTTCCTTTTTATTATGGGGTGACCAAACAATTGTGGCATATTCCAGTTTTGGTCGAATCACATATTCCATCAACTTTTTCATCATCTCTTCATCCATGTAAGCAAATGCCCCTTTCATCTTTCTTAGTAACTCATATTTGTTTACATGTTTTACTGGTGATAGATTATCACTTACTGTAATTCCCAAGTCTTTTTCTTCTTTGGTTTTCTTAATTTCCACTTTTCCCATGATGTAGGAACTTGTCAATCTTCTTTTGCTTTTTCCTAATTCCATCACCTTGCATTTCTTTGCACTGAACTCCACTTCCCATTTCTTACTCCATTTATATATCTTATTTAGATATTTCTGTAATATTTCACAATCCATATTGTTTTCCACTGTTTTCAATAATTTTGCATCGTCTGCAAACAGACTTATACAACTGTCAACCTCATCCACCATATCATTGACATACACCAGAAACATTATGGGGGCAAAGACTGTCCCCTGTAGTACTCCACTTGTAACTCTACACCATTCTGATTTTTCTCCCTTTATTACTGTTCTCATTTCTCTATCCCGCAAGAAGTTTGTAATCCAATTCAGTGTGTTTCCTTGCAAACCCCCTATACTTTGGATTTTCCATAGCAGTCTCTGGTGTGGTACCATATCAAATGCTTTTTTTTTAGGTCTAAATAAACACAGTCTCCCGAACCCTCTCTCTCTCTTGAATTATATCAATTGCTCTACTATAAAAACTCACTAAATTCGTGACACAAGATCTTCCACTTCTGGAACCAAATTGTTACTGTATGTAAAGCGTATGTACCTCACGTCATTATTCCTTGGCATTTATAAGTGAAATATTCAATAGTTTTCTAATTGCATGAAAACGTGTAATATGTGTAAGTATCAGTATTCAATGCTATATTAAGCACCGAAGCCGATGCTCACTTGTTGGTAGTGTGGGGTTAACCTGCTGGTCACCTGCGGGCATCACTCACGGCCAAGTCGCGCTCAGACAAAGATGGGCAGGATGGTGACCGAGGTAAATACTTTAATTTTGTAGTAAAAACTGATTGTCATAGTGCCAAGTCAACTGCATGTATTGTTAATGAATATTGTAATATGTTGGAAGTGTTTAATATCCGTGTATAATGTTATTTTGTAAGAAATTGAGACCGAGAACTTGTTCGCAGTTCTTACGGTCATGCCTGCCTCATCAATAAACGTGTCAAGGAGCTTTGTGCCTTTCCTTGATCCTACGATGATGGGTGTGATCAGTAAAACAGATCACCTGAGAACCAATTGATGCCCAGCCGGTTCGGCTACACAAATTGTCAATGTATGTGTTTCTTCTAAATATTCCATCCATCTATTTTTAAAACTTCTATCCGCTATTCTTGCCACCACACTTGTTAGTGACACTGGTCTGTAATTCAGTGTATCTTCTTTATTATCTCCTTTAAAAAGGGGCACAATATTGGCTCTTTTCCAGTCTAGAGGAATTTTTCCTTCCTTAAAAGAACATACTATGTAATTGTGTATACCTTCTGCCAGTTGCTCACAACATTCCTTAAGTATCCAGTTGAAGACTCCATCTGGTCCTTGAGCCTTACTTACTTCCAAATCATTCGTAATCTTTTTAATTTTACTTATGTCCACGTGTATCTCTCTCATCACATTGTCTCTGTGCTATGCTCTTTCTCATTCAAATTTGTTTTCTTTGGTAAATACTGACTGGAAGCACTTGTTCATTAATTCCTGTTGTAACCGTGTATCTTCCTATGTAACGTCATCTTTCATTGATTTATCTATTGTTTGCCTGTTTTTCATCTTCCCATTCACACATCTGGAGAATAACCGGCTCATCTTTGCATTTGTTAACTATATCTTTCTCATAATTCCTTTCTTCATCTCTCAGGATTTTGATATATTTGTTTCTTGCCTTGAAATCTTCCCATTTCTCACTTCTTCCTTTTTTTTTCTCCATCTATTCCATGCTGCTTCTTTTTCTTTTCTTGCTGTTATACATCTCATATTAAACCAGTCTTTTTTCTTTTTCACTTCCTTTTGTTTTTGATCTTCAGTACATATCTACTGACCCCTTCATTATAAATTTCCATGAATATGTCCCACTTTTCCTGCGTACTGCTTGCCCTGAACAGTTGCTTCCATTTAGCCTCTGCAAAATATTCCCTTAAACTGATAAAATCTGCTTTCCTGTAATTATATCTTCCATTCTTGTAAATTTCATTCCTATTTTCCATTGGAACACTGCCTATACTGAATTCAATTAACAGATGGTCACTTTTACCCAGTGGGCACTGATAATTTATTCCTTCAATGATGTCCATTTCCTATGTAAACAACAAGTTTAGCCTTGAAGCCTCTTCATTACCCCCAAATCTTGTATTCTCTCCAATCCATTGGGTTATAGTATTTGTCATTATTAAATTTAGAAGCATATATCCCCATGACTCTTCTCCCCCATCCGTGGTCCACTCTTCCCAGCATACCTCCTTGCAATTAAAGTCATCCATAAGTGTTATATTATTACTCTCTGCCAGTATTCTCTCCAAGCAGTTACTAGTATCACTTAACAATAATTTATAATCCTCTTGTGTTCATGCATTTGTCTATGGGGGTACATAAACCACTGCAAAATCTCTTCTTCCTTCTCCTTTCCTTTTTGTTTGAATTCTGATTACTTCCGCCATTCCTTTTCCCATTGCAGCCTCTTCCATTGTTATACTCTTCTTTGTAAGTAACATGACTCCTCCCTCTTTCTTATTATTTCTATGTTTTATCCACACATTATAATTACTATTACCAATTCCTATATTTTTTGTTGTCTCATTTAGTTTAACTTCAGTAATACCCATGATGTCGGGCTGCTTTATCTTAATATAATTATTCAATTCTCGCAATGTTGATATTTAGCCATTTATATTTGTATATGCCACTGTCCATTTTTTATTTTTTCATACCTTATTCACATTTTTTTTTTTTCTTTTGTGAGATACCACTTCCTGAGCCTCTCGTCTTTTACCTTCCAATATATATATATATATATATATATATATATATATATATATATATATATATATATATATATATATATATATATATATATATATATATATATATTTTTTTTTTTCTCTTCCTCTGTTCTGTTCTCGTTTTTTGCCTTTGCTTCTTTTATTAGATCGCTTACCTTGAGTCTCTCCTCCTCATTCATGTCCCTCTTTATCCAAACTTTCCTGTATTGCTCTATCTTGTCCAGTTTCTACGCATTCGATATCACTTCCATGGCTGTTGTTTGTGACGTAAATTTTACTTTCAGTGGTCGTTCTTCTCGTTCTATATACTTCCCCAGTCTATGTATTTCACTTATCCAGTCCTCTCCTTCTCTCTGTATATTTCTTACAACGTCCTCTGCTACCTTTTTTTGTTCTCTTTCCCTCTTGTATCTTACTGGCTCTGTTTCCTCTTTTAATCTATACATAACAATACATTCATTTTTTTCCACTGTGTCCCTTACCATCGATTTCTTGTCTGATCACTTTCACAATTTCCTTACTTAAATCTGTCTTTTCCCTCTTTTGCGCTTCTATGATTTCTGTAAAGTTCACTTTTTCTTCCTCTTTTTCCTTCCTCCAGATTCGATGTTCACTTTTCATCTCTATCACTTCATTCTCCTGTTTTTTTTTTTTTTTTTTACAATATTATTTTCCTTCAATTTTGTTTTTAGATGAGCGCATAGTGTTTTCAATTCTTTGTTTTCCTCTTCCAGGTCATGTTTTTTTTTCATTTTTTTTTCACTCTTTCAATGAGGTCATCCCCTCCATCAAAGCCACTTTCCTTCCTTACATTTTATCATGTGGTTCATTATCTTCCTGAAATCCTTGGAATGGTGACCCCGTTGGCAACACTCCGCTCCTACCTATGGCGTCCGCCTTGCTGAGCTTTCACTCATTTTATTACCTCTGTTATTACTTAAATTTTCCCTTATTTATTTATTTCTGGAGACAGGACAACTCTGTTTGAGCACAGCTTCTACCTGGGAGGAACACATTCTAGGCTCTTAGTGGTGGCCGTGGTCAAACAAAATCTTTCTCTGCTGAAGCTTGGATCAATGCTTGTTTACTCGACGACGATGTGTGTGTGTGTGTGTGTGTGTGTAAGAAAAATAATCAAATTCTAATTCATTGCTTTTAAGCAAATTTATTGAAACCATGAATGTTAGACACAATAGTGAGTTGTGCAAATATGTAAATTTACCAAGGACACTGAATCTTTTTTGACTTGCTAAAGACACTACTAGTAGAGTTGATGAGGACAGTTCAGTTGGCCATGTGACTTGACATCAGTTTATCCTTGAAACAAAAAACTTTCACTGCCATTTCTCCTGTGACACTTATACTGAGTCAAACAAAGATGTGTGACTGGACTCCTGTCTTTTTGCTGTGACTTTGATACATTGTTTCTGTAAAATACCTAAATATAATGTGAAATCATGACCCAAGCAATAAGTACTAGCTGAAATATTCACTGGAATTACATGTATTTGGAAAGCTGCAAAATTAAATGTCTGAAAAAAATTATACACAGGATGGAAGACGGTCTTAGTTAACGTGGTGGATTCTGGAAAGTGGATAGAGGACATCAAGCCCACCACTGTGACTGAGCTGTTGCCAGACATGCTGCCAGCAATACATTTTTCTGTGCTTCTTGATCATTATTAACAGAAAAAAAAATGTAATTTATCACATTTCCTTGCTGAAAGACCAGGATAATGAACAGAGATACACAGATGTTGAAATATGTTGCACTGAGTACAAAAATGCAATGAAAAATATTCATAACTACTGCACCATTCAGCATGTTTTGTGAATCTTTGGTGGCCAACATCAGCCATCCTTTTTTATACGAACAAAAAATAACTATTTCTGCTTGTCTATGCTCAATCACAAAAGTCAAATAATAGGCACTGAATAAATAGTTTTCTTTAAGTGACAGCATTACAAACCCAGAAAGACTGACTTTATACTTCAAAATGCAATACACTTTAACACCATGGAGTGAGGGCTGCTGCAGTCACTGTGAGGGGCACCTCATGATGGAACTATATAAAGAGGACACTCTGGACTCTTTGGAATATTAGGAATGTTTCCATGTACTCTGGTCATTTACTGTAGGCATTGTTGAGACTTGTTATAGATGACGCATATGGTGGGTCTAGTGTGAGTAACTGTGTTGACAGCTGATTTAAAGACTCCTGGCTTTGGTTCTTGGACAATGAGATGTCTTAGCCTAGTTCACCACTGCCCTGCAGAACCCTATCTCAAACATACGTACTGTACCCTTAGAGGAATCCTTTGGCTATCATATATACAGTATATGGATTGTGTATTCTTTCTACAACTTTCTTTAACCTCATTTTATTGGAGAAGGGAATGAAAAGCATATTGTGTAGTGGAAGGATAGTACGATTGTGAGTGAAGTATTGTAAATAAACTAAATAATTTATGAGACCAAATGTTCATGTCTGAGAAAGATTTAAGGTTAATCTTACAAAGCTGATCATCTGGGTAGCAGATGAAACAAAACATACAGGGCGCGGGCAATGCCCGCCTCCGCTTTTAAGCGTGGGCCCGCTTAAGCTAATTACTGATCTTTTCAATGTAACCTTTCACACGGCGCGGCCGTTGCCAGCCATGGGCCATTGCCTGTGCATGGGCGAAATGCCACACGGGCGCCCCTTGGATCGGCTGCGGTCCTGCCTCCGCAAGTTGGTACTATAAGGTACATTGTTTAATGCCTATCTTTAAGTCATGGGCATGCACGTGACCTGTGTATTTCTCCAGAGGAAACTCATTCAGTAGCCTATTGGATTTTTGTGCGTGACTTGCCTCTTTTGAACATAATATGGATCCTGATACTGATACAGAGCAGTTAATATTAGTTGTTCAGGAGAGACCAGCTCTGTGGAACAAATCACGTGAGTATTACAAACCCCAAACACATACCACAGAATGCTGGAGAGAGGTGTGTATCCAGACCAACCCAGACTTCAAGAGTTTATCTGAGGCAGATAAAAACAAGTATGATAAGTTGCTCCTTTCTGCATTCAAGGGATGATTCCATAGCTTACACCTATGTCTCCTCTTCGTGTGTAATTGCAATAAGTAAAGGAGACGAAGGTGATCAAGGTCCATTATCAATCAGTTCGCAACACAAAACGATGTGGCGCGTGGGTGGTGGGTGGTTTACATCCGTACCATCTGAAAAGATATGCGGAGGCGGGTGTGTCTGCGCTGGATATGGGCATCATCCGCGCTGTGTAGAAGAGGCCTAATATGAACAGGAGAATATATGACTGAAAAAAAGGTAAATAAATAAAAAAAAAAGTAAAAGAGAAAAAACTAACACAAAATACACTCTGAAGAGAGAGAGAGAGAGAGAGAGAGAGAGAGAGAGAGAGAGAGAGAGAGAGAGAGAGAGAGAGAGAGAGAGAGAGAGAGAGAAACAAAAATAATGAAAATAAAATTTCATTTGCTTAAACACATCATACATTAGTATTTAAATTATTTTCGCCGAAATGGGTGAACTCCGATCGTCTTTTAATTTTTGCATACAATATAAACTCAATAATGGAGGCAGATCACACACAGGTCAGCACAGTGCTATACCAAGGAAGTCTGTATGTGACTTCCATGACAGCTTAAATCCTAGAATGTTACATTGTGCTATGTAGAAGTGAAGATAATAGAAGGTAGCAGTGGATCGGTATTACGACATGGTCTGGGGATTAGCGTGTAGTGTGACAGCAATGAAAATGACCACATAATCACGCCCTCACTCAAATGTCAAGACTGATATATTGTACATTCCTTGGTCTTTTTTTTCTTTTCTTTTCTGTCATGGAATTATAAAGAGGGGCAATATTTATTGTCGTTCATTAATTGGGCCAATTTATACATTATTTTTGTCACTTTAGATTATAGAATATGCACAATATGTGCTCAGCATACCCTGCATCAAAGGAAAATTTACATGGGGGAATTCGCAGCTGGTTTTAGCAGGGAATGTGCAGCCACGAGCGAAATATAGCTGGGCACGGCTGAATTGCCGCCCAAGCTGAGGAACCACTCTGTTTAGAATCAGCGACAATTTTCCGCTGGAGATATCACGGCTTCTAGTTCATTCTCTCAGCTGCTAGATGTCCGTAGCGTTGTTCTCCTTGTAGAAAATCAGGTAATAGATGTTTTAAGCTGCGGAATAACTTAAAGGACCTTCCCCCAGCGACTAGAGGGTTCTCATTTTTAGACGCATCGTAGACCTGGTCATATGGAGTCCACCTGCACAGGCCACACCACGTGTTGCGCCGCCGTGATGATTGTGGCGAATGACATGTTGCTATAAATGACTGTGTTTTCGATATGTGGAGATTTATCTGCATTCTGATCACACTTTCATGTTCAGGAGAGTTTTTCCTACGTAATGTTATAATATATTTCAGCATTCAATGATTAACTGTTAAAAATAGCGAGCATAAGTAAAACATGTTATATACATTTTTTTTTTTAACATCACAGTTCAACTCATCATAATACCATTTTTTGTTTTTGTTTTGTCAAGATTTTACAACACAGCTTGATTCGTCACTGCTGAGTCTGATAGTGTTGACCAAAATTAGCTATCCTGTATACTAAATGAGTTATGGCATATAATTCGCGCATTTTGCGCCGCTCGAGCTCGAGCTGTAGTGATGAGGCGATAGTTGTGCGAGTTGCAAGAAACCTTCGCTCACATGTGGATAAGTCGAAATATGCAAAATACGGGAATATGGTTGATCTGACGAAGAAATGTCATAAAATAAAAAAGATGTATCGTTAAAACTTATCTGCTAGGAGATGTTTCCGAGATTGAAGTCGCAATTTGTACACCAAAAGGTGCTCCTGGATAAATAATTGTTGTACCCTCCAGGGAGCAGGTGGAGCAGTGGGTTGTAGAGAAGCGCGGTAACAAAATTAGAACCCCCGGCGGATATGAGGCTGAAAGCCTCGATCCTGCTCGAAGAATAAGAAGTAGGCCACTTTAAATCTCTCAGTTTATGAATACTTTCCTATATACTTATGATCATTGTATTTTTCTCATTCTTTTCTCTGTGTTGGATATTATATATATGTACTCTATACATATACTATATTCACTGATCAGTAACCATTATCCCTCGTTTTGTTATTGTTGACAGCCCTCACTCACCGCCTAAAAAAATTGTATCGTCATGCATCTGGCAGCATGACAGGATTCTGCCCAAGGATGCCACTGCTTTGTTGTGGCGCTGGGATGACGTTGGTAGCAATGTGCCGCCGGGTAGTAAAGTTAAGCATTGGCAATAATGCATAAGCTGTATGCTGAGGCAGCCTGGAGAGACTGGAAGTGGCATGGAAGGTGATTTGTCGGGAGAGCAGCAGTGTGCTGGCCGATCATGGAGGGACCAACCTTATATAACGAGCTGTTGTGGCCCTTGAAAGAGAGAGAGCGTCCATTTCCCACCTACGACACACTGCAACGCCAGATAGAAGGGAACCTGAGAGAGAGCGCCCGTTTTCCGTCTATGCAACACCTGTGCCGACAGTCTGCAATACGCTCTCCTTGTGGTATGTTACGACGCTAGTCGCCCACCGTAGCCATTACTTTACTCTGTGTCCTGGAACATGCTGTTAGGATTGTGTGCCCTGGCAGTCAGACAGTGTGTACCTAACGCTGAGGTGCGTGTGTGTGTGTATATATAGCACCTACAGAGTCTGTTACGGCGTGCACTAATGGAGGAGACATTGGTCCAACGCTGTTGGCGAGTTGTGAGTGTAGTGTGCTGTGCAGTGCTGCTGTACTGCTTGACTGCTGTACGCACTACCCAGAAATACAGACGCTTTGCTGAGTGAGCCCGGTGGTACGAGCCTCACTTGTACTGCGGCGTGTTAGTGTGCCTCGTGTTCTGTAGTGCTAATAAAGACAGGAGTGCCAGTGAGAGTGTTTTTTGTTGCCCTTCTCTCTCTCTCTGTAGTCTGTTGAGTCCAGACAGGTGTTGTGTGTGCGAGCCTCGCCTCGTCAAACGAACCTGACAACGAAAGCAGTTGTGGCTTCCTGTTGTCTGTGCTGACTGCCCTGGGCTGCTGCAGTGGTAAGTGTGTACCTGGCCGTACCTGAAGGCTGGAAGGGGCGTGCAGAACAGTATCATAATGTATGCCATTATTTCAATAGTCACTGACTCTGATATGTGTTTTCTTTAAGTTATTTGACCTAAATATAGTGCCTTGGTGCAAGCATTGTCTTTTCTGAAAGAACTAGTTGTTTCAATGTGTGTAACCATGTGTACAAATATCTTTGTGTTCAGACATAGCCCCGCACTGTGTCTGTCACCATCCTTATGCTTCTTGCCTCTGTAATTTTGGCGGTATCTTGTGTGGTGTCGTCCAGCGCTGCTCAGTGAGAGTTGAGTCTGGCCCAGCCTGGGGTGTCAGACTCGCCTGGCTGGCACTCTTTGTACCACCGCAGTTTACTTTAATACATTGCAACTTTACCACTGTGTATCAATGGCACCTTCTGAGCACTCCTTAAGTATTACAACCTACAATCACACAAGAAAACAAGTTAATATAGTAGTAGTAGTAGTAACAATAGAGGCGGGATGAAGGATACCTGTGTCTGTCTCCTCCTGCCCGTGCCCTGCCTGCTCGCCAGCTACTCCATTCTGTGTTGCTGCCTTTGCTTTTCTTCTGGGCTACCTGCTACTGCTACGCTACTATGTCTACGGTGTTTTCTTCAGCTGCTTCAGGGCCTTTTTCAAGCTTTCTCCTGCCTGTCTGTCCGTCAGCCTGTGTTCCCGAATGACTCTCGAAGCCGTCACAGACGCATCTCGCCTGTTATAGCTGCTGTTCCTATCGTTTCAAGACTAAACTTTTGAAGCCGTCACAGACGCATCTCATCTGTTATAGCTACTGTTCGTGTCGTTTCAAAACTGAAGTCTTTAAGCTGTCACAGACGCATCTCGCCTGCTATAGCTGTTGTTTCTGTCGTTTCAAGACTAGGACTTCTCAGCCGTCAGTCTTCGCATTGTCGCCATGTGTGTTATTAATGCAGTACTTTAATATTTTGCCTTTGAAGTGTTATTTTTGCAATTCATTTGACATAGAAATGCCATATTTTCCTTGTTTGAGGCACCCAGTGATGTTTCCTGGCCTGTGACTCGCTGTTCTACGTCACAACTTGTGTGTGCCTTGTGAGTGGCCGGTAGTTATGTCTCATATATATTTTAACCTCAGTGATTGGCTCCAGCACAGTAGTGTTTCGCGCCAAAGTGCGAGTATCCCTATCTCAGCTTTCCAAGTGGCTGGACACTACTATGATATTATTGTTTGTTACTGTCGTGTGACTTACACAGATAAGCACACTTTACACATTTATAAACATTTCATGTTTGTCTTTTGTTGAAATAGTACACATATACATTTATTATTTTATTTTATTTATTTATTTATTTATTTATATTTTTTTTCATTTCTTGTGACCTGTGTGTCACCCATAATGCTCACTTTATGTTTTTGCGAGGCATGAGTGAATGCCTCACCGTGTGGCCAAGCATTGTGCAAGTATACTCTGTTGTGTTCGGACACAACCCCGCACTTTATCCGTCACCCTCCTACACTTCTCACCTCCGCCAATTTGGAGGGATCTTATGTGGCGTCCTCCCACACGGTTTGTCCCATGCTCCTCAGTCGCAGTCAAGTCTGCTCCAGCCTCAGGAGTCGAGCTTAGCAGCTAGGGCTCACTTGTACCTATCCAGTATTCTTGTAATATACGGCAGCCATATACATCTGTGTTTCCCTTCCACCCTTTGCAACACTTCAGGGAACAAACCATGGGCAACTCTACAACACAGCAAACAACAAAGAAGAAGTAAATCTGATACAAGGAGTCTCTCTGGGGATTTCTCATAATGTCTTTTAAATGTTGTAGTTTTCAATCAACCAAGATGTACTTTTAGCATTAGTATCATATACTCCAGGTAATGAAAACTTCATTGAAGTACAGCCTCAACTCATAAATGAAGGAAAACAAAAAATCATAAATGAATACTCTTGACATTGTCCACATTCTTGAGTGACGACATTATGGACATCTGGCGGCTGAGACCATGAACTATATCGCAAGAGGCACAAGCCCCTCCCCGTGGGTGGAGCACGTCAGGGGATTAATGCTATGCACTACTACTGGTTGGTCGTGTTTAGCGGAAAGCGTGCATTTTACGGTGCTTCATTGTTTCTTTACCAACTCACAAACTATTTGCTTTCAATACATGAAAACCATTCCTTCACCGTCTATAATAAATGTCTTATTACTTGAACACAATAGCAAGTCAGTAGCACTTGGTGAGAAGACACGGAGTGAGGAATATATAGGCTTATAAATTTCTGGGCGGCCGAGAGAATGATATTAGTCATCTCGAGGTGCTTAGGGACACCTGGACTGCAAACATCCAACACCTCACCTGAGACATGGGAAAGAGAACGGCCGGACCAGCGTTGATGCTCAGTGGGACCATAAACCTCAGCCGGCCAGACCTGTGGCTTGCCCTGGGCCGACAGGGTGGGTCACTGATGACTGGTCAAGCACGCTTTACATTGTTGACACTATGTTTTATCCATTAGTTGTAATACCTGATCAGTATGTTTTTTTCTTTCTGCTTTGAAAATAAAAAAAAATATATGCAAGAACTATATGATTATAATGTCTCAAGAATGTTTCCATTGCGACAATGAATGGCAACGTCACTGAATGGATCACACCGCTCACCTGAGGCATGGGAAGAGGAGCGGCCTCACTTGCGTTAATGTCCTAAACGACCACACACACACACACACACACACACACACACACACACACACACAGAGAGAGAGAGAGAGAGAGAGAGAGAGAGAGAGAGAGAGAGAGAGAGAGAGAGAGAGAGAGAGAGGATGTCTGGAGAAGGAGCAGAGATACGAAATAGAAAAAAAAAGAAAAGAAACAAAGGGTAAGGAAAAGGGACAGGCGGCAACTGAGGTTATTAGTGAGCCCGAGGTTATTAGTGAGCCGTTAGTTTCTGTCTTTAGGAAATCACTTGAGTCAGGTGAGGTACCAGTAATATGGAGGCAGGCTAATGTAGTACCCATCTTTAAGAAAGGAGATAAAACTTTAGCGTCTAATTATAAATCTGTCAGCTTAACTTCAGTAATGGGTAAAATAATGGAGTCAATAGTGAGGAACATTAGGGAACATTTAGACAAACATAACCTGATAAATCAGTCACAGCATGGCTTCACGAAGGGGGAAGTCTTGCCTGACAAACTTGTTAAGTTTTTACAGTAAAGTGTACGAGGCAGTAAATAATGATGATAGTTATGACATCTTAATAGGCGGGATTCCACCAAGGCAACATAGGCAACATGTAGCATGCGACTTGACTGGCTTTCAACAAATATGTTGAATGCGGCTTTCAACAAGAAGACATGTTGCCTGCGATAAGGCGACATCATTGTTGCTTGTAGCATGCTACATGCTATGTTGCCAGTTGAATACCACAAAATCTTTTCCACCAATTCAAGAAAAACTAAGCCAGTTGGCACCGCGATGTCTCAGCAGACGGTTGCTGCTGCTGCATATCTAGTATTGCGCAATGTTCGTAAAAAAACTAAAAGAAAGCACCGGTGGTGGAAGAAAGAACTATTTATGAGCAGTAGCACTGATCAAAATTAATTTTTTGAAAAGTTAATGTCTGATGACCAATCCTTGTTCTAGGACTTTTCAAGGATGAGTGTGGAGGATTTTAATTATCTTCTCAACAAAGTTTCTCCCAGAATCAGGAAGAGTGACACTAATTATCAGGAAGCTAAAATGAAACTTCTAGTAACATTGCGTTTCTTAGCAACCGGAGACAGCTACAAATCTCTCACGTACCTCTTCAGAATTTCCGAACCAACTATATCAAGGACTGTGCCGGAGGTTTGCCAAGCAATCATCGAAGCACTAAAAGATGTAGTTAAGGTAAGTTTACTTCAGTGTATATAGAGAACTATTACTACTACTACTAAAACACCTTATGATAATAATAATAATAATAATAATAATAATAATAATAATAATAATAATAATAATAATAATAATAAAAATAATAATGATAATGATAATAATAATAATAATAATAATAATAATAATAATAATAATAATAATAATAATAATAATAATAATAATTATTATTATTATTATTATTATTATTATTATCATTAATTATTATAGCAAACCACTTGCTTCTCTTGATGGGAGAAGATCCAGATTTTTTGGGGGGTTAGGCTTTTATGTTCATGGCGAAAAGCTGTACGCAAATTCTTGATCTTTTTCTTCAGCATCTCCACGTCACAATTAAATTTAGCAGCTAATCCCCACAGTGCATCTAATTTATCCTGATTGTTCTTGTATTCTTGCAAGCGTATATCCCACAGAACTGCAAGTTTTTTTTTTATACTTTTCTATGAATTCTACCGTTTTTTTTTTCTTGTGACCAATTCTTCTTGTTGCCTTTCAACACGGAATCCTTCCCGCGACTGGTGGGAAGGCGTTCAACACTAGGCAACAGGCTAAATCTTGTCGCATGCGTCAGGCAACATGGCAACATGACACACAGCTACATGTTGCCTTCTGTTGAACTGGTTGAAACACACTTAGCCCATGCGGCAATGTAGCATGCCACATGTTGCCAAAATGTTGCCTCGGTGGAATCCCGCCTTTATATCTGCACTTTAGTAAAGCATTTGACAAGGTACCCCATCAAAGCCTCCTGAGAAAGATTATGGCACAAGGGATAGATGGGAGGGTGTTATTTAATTAGGCTGGATAAGGTCATGGCTAAGCGACAGGCGACAGAGTTGTAATAAATGGCTCTAAATCCGAGTGGGGTCATGTAATTAGTGGGCTGCCACAGGAATCAGTATTAGGGCCATTGTTCTTTTTATTATATATCATTGACTTGGATAGTGGAATTAGTAGTGATGTTAGTAAATTTGCGGATGACACAAAGATAGTTAGATTGATTAGGTCAAAATCGGATGCCATCGCCTTGCAAACAAATTTAGATAGGATGAATGAGTGGACGGACAGATGGCAAATGCAGTTTAATATCAACAAATGCAAAGTACTTAAGCGTAGGTAGAGGAAACCCGTACATTAGGTACACATTAAACAACGAAACTCTAGTAGGGACAGGGTACGAGAAAGATTTAGGAGTTATAGTTAGCTCTGAACTCTGTCTAGGAAAACAATGCCAGAAACAGGGCAAATAGGGTATTAGGATTAATTTTTAGGAGTGTTAAAAGTAGAAGGCCCGAAGTAATATTAAAGTTATACTTGGCGCTGGTCAGACCTCATCTAGACTACGCTGTGCAGTTCTGGTCCCCACATTACAGGAAAAATATAGGCCTATTAGAATCAGTACCGATGAGAATGAATAAAAGGATACAGGGGATGAGGAGTATTCCTTACTAGGCGAGACTGAAGCTGATAAATTTACATTCCTTAGAGAGACGTAGGTTAAGAGGGGACCTGATAGAAGTCTTTAATTGGTATAAGGGTTATAACAAGGGGGATGTAAGCAAAATTCTTAGGATTAGCAACCAGGATAGAACAAGAAATAACGGGTTCAAGCTTAAAAATTTAGGTTTAGGAAAGAGATAGGGAGAAATTGATTCTCAAATAGAGTGGTAGATGAGTGGAACGGTCTCAGTAATCATGTTGTTAGTGCTAGGGCATTAGGGAGCTTTAAGAGAAGATTAGACAGGTTTATGGATGGGGATGATAGATGGAAATAGGTATATTTCATACAGTGACTGCCACATGTAAGCTTGGTCGCTTCTTGCAGCTTCCCTTATTTCTTGTTCTTAGGTTCTTATGTTAACTGGGTAGAGCAGGACGAGGCAGAAGGGACTGGCTACTGTCTCTGCTGTCTCTGACTACGCGGAACGGATATTTGTTATTGCTTTTTCTTAATGAAATTAAAAGATGAATTATATATATATATATATATATATATATATATATATATATATATATATATATATATATATATATATATATATATATATATATATATATATATATATATATATATATATATATATATATATATATATATTTAAAGCAGAGAGAGAGAGAGAGAGAGAGAGAGAGAGAGAGAGAGAGAGAGAGAGAGAGAGAGAGAGAGAGAGACGGCCTGTATGTGGGACTCGATGGATTAGCAGTAACACGTGAATGGTAGACCACTGTTGGGAGGGGCAGGTGTCCGGTAGTGTTTATCGAGTCACCGAAACAATGTCAAATCTTCCGCCACACCTCGGAACACCACCACCTTATGGCGATATCATCCAGGGCCCGCCAAGCTCCGCGGTGAGGGAGGGGCTTGTGCCACTAACGATTGTGAACAGTGTATACAAGTCGTGTGATATCTCCAATTGAAAACAGCTTTTTAATATAAAATTTTAAATAAAAAGAATAGCGTTGGAAAATGTTTTTACCATTATATACGATTAAGAAAATATTTGAATTTACTTATTAAAATTTTGGAAAACAGACGCAGAATTGGTTTGTTTGCATACAGTAGCAGGGAACCTGCGGATACGGCCCACAAAGGCGTAGTAGCATCCGGCTCACTGTCTGGGAGTCCGCCCCGTTAAGCCCTACCTGCGACTTTTTTTTTTTTTTTAATAGGATCTCAGGGTATCTTTAATGTGCAACATTGCACAGAAAGCTTGTTTCTTATTGTCTTTGTTTATTTATTTATTTATTTATTTTTTATATCAAACACTTTAATGCAAATCAAGACAAACTGCAGCAAATATATATATTTATTTTACAATTATATATGTATCCTGAACCCCCATAAAAATAAATAAATATATAAATAAACAAATAAATAAAATTCTTAACCGGCGGCATACAAGCCGCGAATGGCAGATGCTATCTGGCATCTCGGCACTCCCCTCACGTGATATAATTTTTTCCGCTATTCTGCCAGTGCATGAAGCCAGTGTCTATAGGATTTCTGTATTGAAGAGAGGTATGTGTTACTCTTAAGGAGGGTACACATTTGTTGCGTGAAATGTATTTTGTTTTAATTATTGTGTTATACATAGTACTTTTTAAGTTAATAGATATATTGATATCTTAACCTACTAGCTCATACATGTTGCCATAATTTCCCATACCCACCAAAGTAGGAACTTTATGGGAGTTTTCATATTCTGGTCATCATGTCTACTAAGAAGAGTAAAATGGATCTTGAGTGTCATGTCTTCAGCCTAACTGGAGGGAAAAGTGCTTCTTCTTCATTGGGCATTTTGGAAAGGCCCAATGCCTCATCTGCCTTAGATCTGTAGCTGTCTTCAATTAAACATGCACTGCCACTGGGAGACAGGGGACAGAACATGGAACTATGCATCGATGTCTGCTGTCGAGAGGCAAGACACCATCACTAAACTGACTGGCATCCTGGAGAAATGCATTCCAGTCTTCTGCAAGCAGACTGTTTAGGCCGACGAGGTGACACACACCAGTTGCAGTCTCCTGCCTCATTGCTCACTGGATGAAGCCATTCTCGGACGGGGACTTCATCAAGGAGTGTCTTGTGGCTATAATTCCATCTGTCGAGAGCGGCGTTCTGCCTTTGAGAAAGTGTACTTTTCACCGTGCACCGTTCGTCTTCGGATCGAGATGTTAGACAACATGCATGTCGAACATGAGATGTTAAAGACTCGCTGCTCAACCTTAGTCACCGTCTCTCTCGCTCTTGATGAAAGCACCGACACAAAAAGCACAGCCCAGCTGACCGATTTCATCCGTGGTCACTGCTGACTTCCAGGTATGTGAGGAGTTCTCCAGCTTTTCCCGCTGCGTGGCACAACCAGTGGAAAAGACATCTTTGATACCGTGTTCCAATATGTTGAGCAGCACTCTCCTGTCTCGCGTGTGTGACAGGAGAGAAGAAAGGAGCTGCTTCTCTGCTATTATGCCATTGTGAAACGGCAGAATACACCCAATCTATCAACAAGGTGCACTGCATTGTCCACCAAGAAGCACTGTGTGCCAAGTTTGCCAGCCTTGTTGATACAAGTATCATGTCTGTTGTGGTGAAGGTCGTTGACTCCATCCTCTCCTGCAACCTTAACCATCGCCAGTTCCAGGCAATGATGGACGAGGTTAATGCACACTATGAGGAGGTCTGTTGGCTGATTCATGGGGCCATGTTGTCCCGTGTGTGTGAGCTGCAACAAGAGATCTCCATCAGAAGAACTTCCCACCACTGTGATTACATCTCCGACCCATGACGGCTTGCTTGTCTGGCCCTACTGACGGACATCACTATTCACCTTAACGCTCTCAACATGATGTTGCAAGACAAAGACATCCTCGTGACACACAGTCATGCTTACATTACTGCCTTAGAGGTCAAATTGCGTTTATTGGAGGCTCAGTTGACTGCTGGTCAATTTATACATTTTCTTCACCTTGCTGCTTGTTTTCCTGAAGACATGGATCTGGACACTTGTGTTGGTGTCGTCGCTTCTCCATCGCTTCTCTGCGGGAGGAGTTTACCTACTGCTTTGCAGCGGTCAGGTTACTGGCTGTGGAAGTCATGCTGATCACTGACCCCTTTGACTTCCCAGTGGATGACCTCCCTGCCCACCTGCAGATGGAACTGGTGGAGCTGCATTACAACGATGAACTGAAGGCGAAGTTCCGTACTTCCTCTCCACTGTCTTTCTTTCGCGATCTCGTTCTCCCTTTTCAAAATATATTACACATGTTCAGCACATTGTGGCTGTGTTTGGCAGCACCTACAGTTGCGAACAACTCTTCTCTAAAATGAAGTACACAAAGTCTCGTCTACTCTCCCAGCTCTCCGATCGTTACCTCAACGATATCCTTCTGTTATCCGCATCATCCATCATTCAATCAACTCTTCATGGCAAGCAGAACCATCCATCTCACTGATCTGTATGTTTTCAAATAAAATTCTTGTAAGAAGTCTCTTTTGTGTTCTCATTTTGCAATGTGGCCCATGGGGTGCTCATGATATTCTCATCCAGCCCTCGCTCTCAAAAAGTTGCACGCTCCTGGTTAACATCATCTGGTGATGTGAAGGTGAAAGCCTTCGTGGAGTTGCGTACTCTACTATAGTGCATATCATGAGCAGTGGTATGGAAATTGTGTGGACCTGTGCATTTGAAAGTTTTTTTTATTGGAATATGTAAAGGAGAATAGGTATCTGTGGGATCCCGAAGAACCCAAGTACACAAAAGAGACTCTGCATAAGCTTAGTTCTTGCAAGAGTTTGTAACAAACACTTCTTGTATTCCTTCTCGCTAGCCAGGAACGAGTCGACAACCATTTCTTCTTTTGCTTTTTGTTCAAGCACAGCAAAGTCATGTCTACAGCAGCCAGCTTCTCAGAGGACTCCATCTTGATTGTTTGTTTTGATGCAGCGAGACAGCGTCTACTATCGATCATGTGAATACTTCCGGCTGAAACCTGCCGGCAATTCCGGGAGGGCGGAGTTAGCCGGGAGGAAAAAATTGCCCCATGTAAACCCAACTTTAATTAGACATCAGTGTGGCATGCTGAGGGTGGCTCAGTGGTTAAGGTAATAACTTTCACCAGTCTTGAAGGAGAGCAGAAGTGGAATTCATTAGGAAAGTGATAAAATTATTAAAAAAAAAAAAACCTGGAGAAAACCAGTTGAGGGAAAAAGATCGAAGGGAAGACAAAGAGTGAGATGAAAGGATGGAATTGAAGTGGAACTGTAAAAGACTGAGTAAAAGAGGAAGATGCAAATAACAGAAACAACTGTAGGAGACTTGTGCATGGTGCCAACCCCCTCACTTTAGAGCAAAGATTCTCAAACTGTGCACCGCGTAATTTTCATGGATAAGTATACACTACACGTGAATGTAGAACTGATGCGCCTTCAGAGTCAAAGATATATCATTAGTGCGCCACTAAGCAATAAAGTTTGAGAACCTCTGCTCTAGAGTCTAGAGAAACGGCAAAAGTAGTCTTGATCACACTGCATCTATTTGAAGGTTGCACGGTTTCTGAGCGGCAGTATTTTAGCAATATCCTTCATCCCCCAAAACCGACCCCCCCCCCTCTCTCTCTCTCTCTCTCTCTCTCTCTCTCTCTCTCTCTCTCTCTCTCTGTCTCTGTCTCTGTCTCCAAACATCAACAATGAACACTACCATCAACCAGAATGTAGGCGAAATTACATTTGCAAATTTGCGTTTGCGGCAAATGTTCCACACATTCGTGGTTGTATAAACGTAAACTTGACCGTAAATATATACTTGTCTTTTTTTTTATTTTAGTCAGAACAGACCATCAATATGCTTACTGATATAACAAAATGTGTATTTTGTCAAAAATGAAGTTTCATATCCATTTATAATATAGGTAGTTACAACAAATATTGCAATTTTCAAACTTCATAAAATCACCACCTCTTCTTAATCGGAAAAGTTAATGAAAATCTAATTAAAGTGGACGAGACTATAAAGCGTAGATGATTTTCAACTCCTTGATTATGAAAGAAAAAAATCCTAAATGTAGGTACAGTAGCTAGAATCTTTTCGCTGCCAAAATTAAATCAAACTGATGCTGTGCTGCTAAAGAGGGGTAAAAGTAAGTTGCTTTCGCTTTTGTTAATACAGAATCATAGATCAAAATGGATTTGCATTTGCAGAGGTGCATTTTCGTTTGCAGTGCCCAGCACTTGAAATTGCAAACAAAAACCTCCGGTACTAATGGGAATACATCTGTCAACACAAAAGTAATCAGATGAACAAGTAGGAAAAATGACTTTCAGTGTACCCGTCATAGCAACATGTTTGGGAGGCAAGGGAGGCTGCTGTGACGTGGGATCGGATGCAGTGCTGTGCCCCACGGTGGTACACATCCAACCTCTCCCTCTCACGGCTCACGATCACCCACCTGAAACAACATGTCATGCTCCAGTGCCACATTATTGATTGATTGGTTTTGCTCTAGAGTATCATGGTGAATGGAACACCCTGCTCTTGTTCTTCCTTTATCACAAGCTGTTAGAAAGAATTAGCAGCGTGTGGAGACACTTGTCAAACATATTTTGATGATTATGAAGATCTTACAACTTAGTGACATTGCAGTTTAGTTTGTAAATGTAAAACCTACTTGAAGCTGATCTCATGAGTTCTGTCGTAAATACGAGGCTGGTAGGGAAGCTCGGCTGGGTACACACATGGGCAGGATGGAAGGGCGGCAATATTAGCCAGTTCCTGCAGTGCCTTCTCTACTCGACATGATGACCAAGAATCACAGGCATCATCATCTGAATCAAGGGTATATCAATACTACGTGCTATTGCTAGTAGTCCATATCTATATTTAGATCAATGTGAGTAAACCTGTGTGCATGGTGCACCGCAGGGTGCATGATTTTTTTTATTTTTTTCAAATGGTATGTAGAAATACATAACATGGCCGGTGTGTATAAAAGTACACAGAATGAAAAGATGTTTTAAGAAGATGTCTTGTGAGCAATATAATAAATTAATTTAAGTTAAGATTGAAGTGTTATATATTTATGTATTGTATTAATACATACAACTTGCACCTCACAGGTTTGAGATGTGGCATTTTGTTTTACTATAAATTTAGCACCTATATACCAATTATTTAGGATCGAGTAGCTATTTTCTATGTTCATAATATAGAGACATAATACTTTTATTTACATATATTCAATCTTATATATATATATATATATATATATATATATATATATATATATATATATATATATATATATATATATATATATATATATATATATATATATATATATATATATATATATATATATATATATATATATATATATATATATATATATATATATATATATATATATATATATATATATATATATATATATCCCAACTCTGTACCAGTACTTTGTCCCCACAATATTACATAAGCTTCAACTGCTAGCAACAATACAATACACACACACACACACACACACACACACACACACACACACACACACACATATATATATATATATATATATATATATATATATATATATATATATATATATATATATATATATATATATATATATATATATATATATATATATATATATATATATATATATATATATATATATATATATATATATATATATATATATATATATTGTTGTAGTGTGGTAGTGATGTTGGTAGCACTGTGTCACCAAGTAACGAAATTAGGCGTTGGCAATGGTGCAGAAGCTGCAAGCTGGGGCAACCTGGAAGTGGCATGGAAGGTGATTAGTCAGGAGAGCAGCAGTGTGCTGGACAATCACAGAGGGACCAACCTTATATAAGAAGTTGTGGTGGCCCCTGAAAGAGATAGTGGCCACTATCCACCTACGCAACACCTGACCAACAGTCTGCAATATGCTCCCCTTGTGTTAAACTAAGACGCTAGGTGTCCTCCGCTGCTGCCACTACATGACTCTGTTCCAAAGCATGCTGTGAGGTTGTGTGCCCTGGCAGTCTAAGACAGTAAGTACCTGACGCTGAGGTGCATGTGTGACACCTGCGTGGTCTGTTATGGCATGGACTACTGGAGGAGACAGTTGTGCGACGGTGTTGGCGAGCTGTGACTCTGTAGTGTGCTGTTCTGTGCCACTGTAATGTAAGGTGGGACGTGCTACCCAGTGCTATAGACACTTTGCTGAGTGATGCCTGCTGGTGTGAGCCTTACTTGTACTGTAGCATGTTAGTGTGCCTCATGTCCTGTAGTGCTGTTCTGTGTAGGTAATAAAGACAGAAGTGCCAGTAAGATACTGTTTTGTTGCCCTTCCCTCTCTTGGTAGTCTGTCGAGTCCAAACGAACCCAGCAGTGACAGCAGCTGTGGATCCCTGTTGTGTGTGCTGACAGCCCTGGGTTGCTACAGTGGTAAGTGTGTGCCTGACTGCGCCTGAAGGCTGAAAGGGGCGTTCACAACAATACATTAGAGGGGACTTATTAGTCAGCATTTTATATGAGTTTGTGGCAGCCAGAGCCCTGCCGATCAAGTAGGTGAAACACTAGTCATAGGTGTTTGACTGAGTGTTGTGCCAGTTGTACTCGTGGTGACAGGGAGTTCCCTTGTTCGTCCCTGTCTTTTGTCTTGTACTTGATCTTTTGTTGTTCGTGCTGTTAAATGTTACTGGAATTCAGAATTCTGTTGAGAGCTTTGGACCCAGAGATTATAGAGATTCTCAGTTGTGCACTAGTTCTTACTCCCTACCCAGGCTTTACCATTTCTGGGTGGCATTGGTCTGTCTTCTGGGAGGCTGTAAATATTACTGTTCCACAGAAGGATGTAAAGTTTTATGAGGGTAGGTGGTTTTGTCTCTAGAGGGTGGTAGCTCACAGAAAATTATAAACCTCATAGTTGTTTTGTCCTTTGTCATAGCTATGGCCGCTAGAACATGATTGCACGATTCTTTCCCGGCAAGTGAAGGGTGTTCGGTGTCTGTCCGGTTTTTGTTATTCCTTTCTCTGTGTTCAGATGAAGATAGAGTGGCGCCCTCATTTGTTTAGTCACTAAAGAAGACCAGAGGGATCCTGTATAAATTAATGTGGGCCCTACACTAAACTACGCAGGTGGTAGTTTAGGGAAACTGAACCGAATTAGTGGCAGCTGTGAGAGGGGCGGGCTCTCGTGTTATATATATATATATATATATATATATATATATATATATATATATATATATATATATATATATATATATATATATATATATATATATATATATATATATATATATATATATATATATATATATATATATATATATATATATATATATATATATATATATATATATATATATATATATATATATATATATATATATATATATATATATATATTATCACTCATAATAGTTAACGGAAGAGGTGTTTAGCTATGTTTTGTTTTTAACGCCACATCTTTATTGTGTATCTATTTGGTGTCTATTGTATGTAATATCTGTTCATTTATTTGTATATCTATTTTTATATATGTTCTTGTTGGTATACTATATAATCCATATGTACAATGATGGTTAGTTGTGGTTTATCACGCGTGTCGCTGGGCATTTGTCTTGTTGGTTGGGTGGAGAGGGGGCCACGCGGAGCTGGACTAGCAGGCCAGATGGATGTTCGGATGGTGTGGGCACTGGGCAGGCGTGACGAGGGGAAGTGTAGGTAATGTATCTGATTGTTAGAGTGAGGGTTATATGATATGTTCTTTAGTGTCATATTATTACTTTTATACATGCTAGCATAGGAAACTGTATTGCGTTGCCAGGACCTACAAATGATTTGTGGAGAGTAGTGCGCATGGCCCTTGTGTTATTTAGTGTAAATGACTATTTCTTTTATCCATGTAGGTATATAAAAGTTAGTATAGTAGGTTGGCAGGACCTACAGGTGATTGGTGGAGGGTAGTGAACATGGCCCTTATCGTTTCTCACTAAACTCGGAGATTACAACGTGAGTGATATGTTTGGATTTATTGAATACATATTAAAATTGTGTGAAATATGTGACTATAATATTACAAGCTTGAAGTTTGATGTTAAGGATCTTTTATTTATATCTTAGTTTATGCTTTGACTTGGAATGCATATTGATTGTAATGATCTTCACAGGTTGAAATAAATGACATTACAACGACACTAAGAGTTTAGTGTGCACCAATATATATATATATATATATATATATATATATATATATATATATATATATATATATATATATATATATATATATATATATATATATATATACAATGAACCCCCAGTTCATCACGGAGTTACGTACCAAAGGCACCCGCGAAGTACTAAAATCTGCAATATATTGACTCTGGTTCAGAAAGAAGAAGAGGATGAAGGTGAGAGAGAGAGAGAGAAAAAAAAAAAAAAGAAAAAACTAAGCCGCTAATTAAACCACTTGCGGCAGTAATGGTGATTAACCGCCAACTCGGCGAATTACGAACACGCACCGTGAGCGTTTTTACAACACTTACATAACACACCAAACCACCACCACCAGAAGGATAACAACCCATACACTACATTGACTGGTGACAAAACCTGCTTTTGCACGATCATCCAACCCACTCACCGCCACCATCTACCCAACAGTAACAGCAATGTACAGCACTCACACGAACACGCCAAACTGCCACCAACCTAAGTACACCAACCCACAAACGGTGTGAGAGTGGTAACGAAAATTATTGCTTGTACAGCCAATCAACCAACCAACAACAGCTAATGGCCACTTTGCCTGCCAACAGCTGGTGATGGGCTGGTGTGAACCATGCCATTGCCTCCATCTGGCCGCCAAATATACAAATGTACCTAAACCTTCATCTCGGTATTTCCTCAACCCACGCCACGATTTACCTTGTATTTTATCAAATATAGCCAATTTTTCTGTGATATAGTGGGATTTTCCGTATTTTAAAAATAATTAGGTTCCAATGAAAAAAAACGCAAAAAAAGGTTAACCGGTGATAACTAAACCGCGATAAACTGGGGTTTCACTATCTACCTGTCTATCTATCTATCTATCAATCTATCTATCTATCTATCTATCTATCTATCTATCTATCTCTATCTATCTATCTATCTATCTATCTATCTATCTGTCTATCTATCTATCTATCTATCTATCTATCTATCTATCTATCTATCTATATATATATATATATATATATATATATATATATATATATATATATATATATATATATATATATATATATATATATATATATATATATATATATATATATATATATATATATATATATATACCTTTGGTGAGGCAAGTAAACACGCTGCCTCATGGGCTCTTGCCAGATCATATCAAAACCTATTCGCTTTCTGCTATCTTCTCGTCACTTTTTTTTTTTTACATGAAAGTGGATTGAACTATTTTAAGAAATAAAGAAAAGTCTTTAAGAAAATACAAAATGCAAAACTTGCTTTTATTTTCTTATATATATATATATATATATATATATATATATATATATATATATATATATATATATATATATATATATATATATATATATATATATATATATATATATATATATATATATATATATATATAACTCTTCCGAGTTTTCCACCATCTGGCTACAACTACAGATTCACTCTCAAACTAAATTTATCTGTGCTGTATACCTTTCACCTGACTCCTCTGACTATAAGAAATTCTTTGACTATTTAATTTCCAAAGTGGAGCACATTCTGACCCTCTTCCCTTTTTGCAGACAAGTCCATTCTTGGAGACTTCATTGTTCACCAACAGCTTTGGCTTTCCTCTCCCTTCACTGACCATCCTGTTGAACTAGCCTTCAACTTTGCTACCCTCCACGACCTAGAGCAATTGGTGCAACACCCTACTCGTATTCCTGACCGTCTTGGAGATATGCCCAACATTCTTGACCTTTTCCTGACCTCTAATCCTTCTGCTTATGCTGTCACCCTTTCTTCTCCGTTGGGCTCCTCTGATCACAATCTCATATCTGTATCTTGTCTTATCGCTCCAATCCCTCCTCAGGATACCCCCAAAGCGAAGGTGCCTCTGGCGTTTTGCTTCTGCTAGATGGGGGGACCTGAGGAGGTATTTTGCTGATTTTCCTTTGAATGATTACTGCTTCCATGTCAGAGACTCATCTTTGTGTGCTGAGCGCATAACAGAGGTGATAGTGTCTGGCATGGAGGCGTACACTCTTTTTCTCGACCTATACCTTCTAAACCTTGATTTAATACAGCTTGTTCTCGTGCTATACATGATAGAGAGGTGGCCCACAAAAGGTACTTAAGCCTTCCATCACCAGAATCTCATGCACTTTATATTTCTGCTCGGAACCATGCTAAGTCTGTTCTCCAACTAGCCAAAAACTATTTCATTAACAGAAAGTGTCAAAACCTTTCAAGATCTAACTCCCCTCGTGACTTCTGGCATCTAGCCAAAAAAAAATTCTCCAATAACTTTGCTTCTTCTTCTTTCCCTCCTTTATTTCAACCAGATGGCACCACTGCTATCACATTTATTTCTAAAGCTGAACTCTTCGCTCAGACCTTTGCTAAAAACTCTATCTTGGACGATTCTGGGCTTGTTTCTCCCTCTCCTCCACCCTCTGACTACTTCATGCTACCTATTAAAATTCTTTGCAATGATGCTTTCCATGCCCTTGCTGGCCTAAACCCTTGGAAGGCTTATGGACCTGATGGGGTCCCTCCTATTGTTCTACGAAACTGTGCTTCCATGCTTGCACCTTGCCTAGTCAAATTCTTTCAGCTCTGTCTGTCAACATTTACCTTTCCTTCTTGCTGGAAGTTTGCCTACATTCAACCTGTTCCTAAAAAGGGTGACCGTTCTAATCCCTCAAACTACCGTCCTATTGCTTTGATTTCCTGCCTATCTAAAAATTTTCAATCTTTCCTCAACAGGAAGATTCTTTAACATCTATCTGATCGCCAGTATGGGTTCCGTTAAGGCCGCTCTACTACTGGTGATCTTGTGGCTTTCCTTACTGAGTCTTGGTCATCCTCTTTTAGAGATTTTGGTGAACCTTTTGCTGTTGCCTTGGCCATATCAAAAGCTTTTGACAGAGTCTAGCACAAAGCTTTGATTTCTAAACTACACTCCTATGGCTTCTATCCTTCTCTCTGTAACTTATTCTGAAGTTTCCTTTCTGACCGTTCTATTGCTGCTGTGATAGGCAGTCACTGTTCTTCTCCTAAGTCTATTAATAACAGTGGTGTTCCTCAGGGTTCTGTCTTGTCACCCACTCTCTTCTTATTATTCATTAATGATCTTGTAAAGCAAAGCTCTTGTCCTATCCACTCCTACGCTGATGATACCACCCTGCACTTTTCCACGTCTTTTCATAGACGTCCAACCGTTCAGAAGGTAAACATTTCACGCAGGGAAGCCACAGAACACTTAACTTCTGATCTTTCTAAAATTTCTGATTGGGGCAGAGCAAACTTGGTATTGTTCAATGCCTCAAAAACTCAATTATTCCATCTATCAACTCGACACAACCTTCCAGACAACTATCCCCTCTTCTTCAATGACACTCAACTGTACCCCTCTTCTACACTGAACATCCTCGGTCTGTCCTTTACTTATAATCTGAACTGGAAACTTCACATCTCATCTCTAGCTACAACAACTTCTATGAAGTTAAGCGTTATGAGACGTCTCCGCCAGTTTTTCTCATCCCCCCGGTTGCTAACTCTGTACAAAGGCCTTATCCGTCCATGTATGGAGTATGCTTCACATGTCTGGGGGGTTCCACTCATACTGCTCTTTTATACAGGGTGGAATCAAAAGCTTTTCGTCTCATCAACTCCTCTCCTCTAACTGACTGTCTTCAGCCTCTCTCATCGCCACAATGTTGCATCTCTAGCTGTCTTCTACAGCTATTTTCATGCTAACTGCTCTTCTCATCTTGCTAACTGCATGCCTCCCCTCCTCCCGCGTCCTAGCTGCACAAGACTTTCTTCTTTCTCTCACCCCTATTCTGTCCATCTCTCTAACGCAAGAGTTAACCAGTATTCTCAATCATTCATCCCTTTCTCTGGTAAACTCTGGAACTCCCTGCCTGCTTCTGTATTTCCACCTTCCTATGACTTGAATTCCTTCAAGATAGAGGTTTCAAGACACTTATCCTTCAATTTTTCACTACCGCTTTGGACCCTTTTATGGGACTGACATTTCAGTGGGCTTTTTTTTTATTGGATTTTTGTTGCCCTTGGCCAGTGTCCCTCCTACATAAAAAGAAAAAAAATATATAAATACTGTCACGTCGCCCACCCTCGTCAGGTAGGCCTTCTAGAACACACCTGCAGGCTCCATATCTTGAGGTGAAGATACAGGTGCCGGGCGGGGCGGCAGTACTTCAGTACATCAAGTAGGCCTTTTAGAACACACTTGCAGGCTCCATCTCTTGAGGCGAAGATACAGATGACTTGAATTCCTTCAAGAGGGAGGTTTCAAGACACTTATTCATCAATTTTTGACTACTGCTTTGACTCTTTTATGGGACTGGCATTTCAGTGGGCATTTTTTTTATTGGATTTTTTTTGCCCTTGGCCAGTGTTCCTCCTAAAAAAAAAAAAAAAAAAAAAAAAAAAAAAAAATATATATATATATATAATTATATATATATATATATATATATATATATATATATATATATATATATATATATATATATATATATATATATATATATATATATATATATATATATATATATATATATATAATGGAGATCTCTGCAAAAAGGGAAGAGGGTCAGAATGTGCTCCACTTTGGAAGTTAAGTAGTCAAAGAATTTCTTATAGTCAGAGGAGTTAGGTGAGAGGTATACAGCACAGATAAATTTAGTATGAGAGTGACTCTGTAGTCGTAGCCAGATGGTGGAAAACTCGGAAGATTCAAGAGCGTGGGCACGAGAGCAGGTTAAGTCATTGCGTACATAAACGCAGCATCCAGCTTTGGATCGAAAATGAGGATAGAGAAAGTAGGAGGGAACAGAAAAGGGGGTATTGTCAGTTGCCTCAGACGCCTGAGTTTCAGTGAGGAAAAGAAGATGAGGTTTAGAAGAGGAGAGGTGGTGTTCTACAGATTGAAAATTAGATCTTAGACTGCGAATGTTACAGAAGTTAATGAAGAAAAAGTTGAGGGGGGGTGTCAAGACACTTAGGGTCGTCGACAGAAAGGCAGTCTGACTTGGGGACATAATTTTATGGTCCCCTTCCCAGATGGGGACTCCGAGGCTGGTGTAAGAGTCGCCATGATGATTTTAAAATTTTTGAGTGAAGGGTGTGTGTGTTATTAGGTGCTTGTAGTTTTGTGTGGAGGAAGAGAGTTGTCTTTAGAGGGCAGGCTGTGACTGCCCCCTTGTGTTGTGAGACACAAAGGGAAACGTTCAGTGAGGTCACAGCTGGGTTTAAAGATAAGTTCACAGCACCCCCTGAACAGTGCTTTAGACCTGGGAGTAATTATCGTTTCGGCAGGTGTCTACTGCCTCCTCATATATATATATATATATATATATATATATATATATATATATATATATATATATATATATATATATATATATATATATATATATATATATATATATATATATTGGCTTAATGGGGGATAAATGAGTCATTACCGGCTGTACGCCCGGTACTACTGCAGAATACTACAGTCTCTGTAGTAGTCTGCCAATAAATGTAGTTGTGAATTACACACTACACTCAAGGAAGCGACTCCTCAGCTGTACAAGTGTACAAGTCGAGTTTGCGTAGTGAGCAGTGACTGACCTTCCTGTGTGTTCGTGGGCACTCTTTTGTAGTACTTTCTTGTGTCTTTTGTTAATAACCCTGTTTGTTTTAAATGCTACTGTGGGATGAAGCAGTTCAGCCACAGAGGACATAAGTAATTAGCTGCACAGTAAATTTTATCCCCCCCCCAGATCCTGACAAGGCCTGTCGCCCAGGAGACAGTAAACGATACTACTTGGGTGGATGTTATAACACTCTGTTGAGCAATGGGAGGACTGTCACGGTGGGTGGAAGCCCAAAAGGGTATTATATCTCGATCATATACGTGTTATTGTGTGTTAACTGTTTTTTCTTAGATGTGGTAGTCGATTCTTCTGCAGCTGTGAGTGTTAAGTGCTGTCTGGAGCATCTGCCTTGTCTGTGGGTAGGTAAAACAGACTGGTGACCTCAAATTAGTGTGACCTGGAATTACGACAGTTGTAAGAAGACTGCAAGAGTCACAAGGGATCCTGTACACCAGTATTTGAGCCCTACACTGAGTCCACGTACGAGGTGGCTCAGTGAAGCTAGTCCAGGTGCAGCAGCTTGGTGAAGGGGCTGGGAAATGTGCTCGTAACAATATTTACATATATATATATATATATATATATATATATATATATATATATATATATATATATATATATATATATATATATATATATATATATATATATATTTGGTTGAAAGTGATAGTAAGTTTTGCATTTTGTATTCTCTTAAAGATTGTCTCTCAATTTTTTAAAAATTATCCAGTTCTCTTTTATGTATTATGTGATGACATCTGTGGGAACTATATGACCCTATTACTCACCCAATTGTCTCATAGCTAACACAAATCACATAAAGCATCAGTAAATACAATTATAAATAGGTAAAAACTTAGCTGTGGTTTGAGCAGGCTGGGAAGATGCTTTTGGCCAGGGATGTTGTAATCATTTGATTTTCAAAACCAGCTGCTGGCCATGTTTCGTAGTTAAGGCCGCATTCACACCAGAGTGGCACGTTGCAAGTGACATGTCACGTGGCACACCATTTGAAAACGAACATATGGAGATATATGAAATCTTTCACACAGAAGTGGCATGACATATCGCACGTGCTACGTGTGACCTGCATGCCACCCTAGGACTGGACTTGCCCGTCTTTTTTTTTTTTTTTTTTTCAGTGTATGACTTGCCACCTCAGACTGTGCTGTCAAATTTTAATGGAGCTTTCACATCCAAACTCATCATTATTCAAGGTAATATTAAAACGTTAAATTTTAATAACAAAATATAATATAAAAAGAAAACTTTTAGATGTATGGCATATGCAGAGTATTCAAGTGTCAAACACATCTAACAAAACTGACTCGCTCGCCCAGTGAAAAAGGCTTGAGATGACAGGGATGTGTACTCTCGTGCGCAACTATGCTTCTTCCAGACAATGAACTATTTAACATAAGATTTGTAGAAGCTGAGGAGAAATACAAGTGTCTGTATAACACAACCTCACCTCAGTACATCTCAAGGGATAAACATGATAAAGCATGGAACTGTATTTTCTCTACAGGTATGCACCCTGAATTTTTTTTATATTTTTTGATAACCAGTGTTGTGTTAATTTAAAGAATTTAATAATCTGTTAAATGATTACTAGTACGTATTGTGCTTTCTCCCTGCTTCTCTCTGTCCTTATCTCTGAACATTACAATATGTTGTATGTAGCTTGTTTATTTTATCTATTTATTTAATTTGTTCAGTATTTATAGATGAGAGAAGAATCAGATTTTAATACTAGTGATTTCAGCAACATTGTTACATGACAAGCTGAGTGCGATTATTTCTTGCTATCCAACCAGCCTAGCAACTTGAGAACTTCAGTGATGAGATAAGAATTATAATTAAGGCATTTCATTACATTATTAAGAAAGGTCGAAACTGAGTGAAAGCGGGCTGAGACGCGCTGCGTGCAACCTTGGTCTGAAATCATTGTGCTACGTGTCACTTGTCTGTCACCTGCCACTTGCCGCGTGCGACGTGCCACTCTGGTGAGAAAGGGGCCTAAGACAGTTTCCTTGGGATTATCCAATGGTTCTGAGCTTCTAAGCTCTACTTAATTTAGCAAATTTAACTACAGGCAACCGGTAGAGTGGCGAGAATACGTCTTAATAGGACTGTTGTAGTAGCTGGAGGGTGATAGCTGCTGGTGAGGTAGGTAGACACGCTGCCTCATGGGCCCTCGCCACGTTATAACAAAAACTATTCGCTTTCCGCTATCTTCTCGTCACTCCTTTTCCTATTTTAATAACTAATACTTAGTTTATTCTAGATTAACCTTAATTACCCTTTAATTAACCTATCCTAATCATAATTACAAGGATTTGCAACTTTTCAAGAGAAGTGTCAATAGTATATTAGAATCCCTAAAATTTAATAATAACATTGAGGAAGCAGCTTGACTCATAAACATCATCATACAAAAGAAAATTAAATAAGAAGACACTAGAAATGCTATAATTAAAATACCAAAGGAGCCACTTCATATTTTAGGAAATAAATGAGTCATTGCTGGAGCTACCCAAAGAGCCACCTTACACTTTAGTAAATAGATAAGTCATTGCTGGAGATTTGTAAGAACATGAGCAATGACAAGACATCTAAACTAAGTAAACCGGATTCCAGTAACAAAACTTGCAATGAATGGGTGAATAAGAAGACCCCACCCTATAAAATTAAGGGAGATGAATCCAGAATTAACTATTGGCCAGTTAGTAAATCAAAGCAAAGTTATGGGGTCACAAAAACAAGTTACCTTTTCTACCACTGTGAATAAGAAGCCAGACGTACCACCCCATACGAAATATAATAATAGAACAGGAGCAAGACCTAAAACTCCAACAAATAAGAAATGTTCGTTTTGCTCTGAACCGCATAACCCAGTGCACTGTTGCAATCACCAAGGGTTAGAAAGGAGAGTAAATAAACTATTGGAGTTAAGAAAGTGCACATTATGCGTAAATGAGTCACATCAAATGAAAGACTGTAAAACTAATCTGCATATGTCCCCTATAAATTATGTAAGAGGATACATCATGTTGCTCTATGTGAGATGTTAGAGTATGATACTAAACTAACCCCCTCACATGATGAAACCAACAATAACCATCCTTTTTCTCCTGCAGCAGTTCCTATAGTAGGAGCAGAAATTAGTAATCAAAGGTGACTAATGAAGACCAAAATTCTGTTCGACACAGGAGCACAGAAAAGCTTCATAAATAAGGAAATCGCGGCAGCTTTAAACCTCCCAATAAAAGGACAAGTTTAATTAAAGATCTCGGGTTTCCTAACCAATAATAGTGCCCAAACTTATGACTCAGTAAGACCCATCATACATTTAGGTAAATTAAGACAAAGATAACAGCGGTGGTGATTCCAGACATGAAAGGTTACATCAAAGGTTACAAGGAAACCGCTAACTTCCTAAAAACAAACGCTATAAACATAACAACATAACAAAGGACATAACATAACATCAGATGAGGTTGGTCCAGTTCAACTAATAATAGGTTCAGATCACATGGGAAGTTTGTAGCGAAAACCTTAAAAGGAAATATGGCGTTCAAATGTTGACAATAGCTGGCGGGAATCTCATGGTAGGACCACTGTTACCTACTAAGGGTGTACTACCAACTCAAACAGCAGACCCCGTCTTTGTGATACCAGTCCAGTCCCTACTAGTAGCATGTATTGGAGCTCAAATTATCCCTCGTGATGATAAGAGGAAAGGAACGATCCTATACATAAGTTATGGAACTTAGATGATATGGGAATAAATCCTAATGTTCCAAATGTAGAAGAGCAAATGACCCAAGACTACTTCAACAAAAAAGTAGAATACAAAGACAACCAGTATCCCTATCAACTAATTATATTAGTGCCAAGGGTCACCTAAACAACTTGTGGACTAAATTAAAGAAAAACAAAACCATGCTGGAACAATATGATGACATCATAAGAAATCAAATCGCAGGTAACTTCATACAGAGAGTAGAGGAACCAGTACCTCCCCCATCATGCAGTAAAGAAAGATTCTGTCATTCCCCCCTATAAGAGTGGTTTTCAATTGCAGCTCACCACCCCTATAAGAGTAGTTTTCAATTGCAGCTCATGGGCAACGAAAGGAGCAAGCAGTTTGGATGATTGTTTGTATACAGGACCCAACTTAACTGGAAACTTACTTGACGTGTTGGTGAAATTCCATCTGAAATCATTCCCCTTGTAGCTGACATATCTAAAGCATTCCTAAGAATAGGTTTAAAGAAAGAAGACAGAGACTATATAAAATTCTTATGGCCAAGAGGTCTGAGCGATGAGAATAGTCCCTTGGATGTGTGCAGATTTAGATCCGTCCTCTTCGGCTCGTGTTCCAGTCCATTTTTGTTATGTTCGATCTGAAATCATCACTTTGACAAAGCTGGTTGTCCGGAAATATGCCGTGCATTTTATATCGACAATTTACAAACAACAGTCAATATAGAGGAAGAAGTGGTAACTCTATATGAAAGGGCAACAAAGGAGTGTTTAGTCGCTAACATGCCTCTGCAGAGTTAGAATAGAAACTAAAAAATCCTACAAAATCTCTTAAAAGAACGACTCGATTTAAAGTTACCCATGAGGGAAAACTTACTGGGTATGGAATGTGATGTGAATGGTGATGGAACAAGTCTACATCAGCCTCAATACCCAGCAAAAAACCTGACTAAGAGATCCTTACTAAGCCACATACCTCTTATTTCATCCCTTAGAAGGAAAAAATTATATATAGTTGGGATACCGACCTCCCAGAACATTAATTCATCCGAATGAGACAGAATAAAGGATGAATGTATTGCAGGAATTAATGACAATGTGTGACTTCACATCTGTGATGTGTCCTCAAAGGCATAAGGCGTAGCAACCTACTCAGTCACTGATGATGAGATGTGAGATGATAATGTCATAGTCATGAGCAGCACCGATGAAAACCTGAACCATGCCTCAATTAGAATTAACAGAAATAGAAATGAGTACTCGGTTAGCGGAGTTTGTCGGTTGTGGAAATAACCACAAAAGATCAACCCGGGAGTAAAAGGATAAATCCTCTCTTTAACTAAGTAGTAATATGGACTAACAGTGAAATCTACCTATACTGGATAAATAAAAATTTAAATAAGAATCCATATGTGAAAGATAGAGTAGAAAAAATACTGTTGACACAAAGGGGCTTCAAGTCCCACCATATCCTACTAAAGAAAACCCAGCAGATCTCTTGACAAGGGGTATAACATTCCCCAAACTAATAAAGGAGACGAATTGGTTCCAGGGCTCAAACTAGTTGATCCAGAAACAAAATTGGCCAATCCAAAAGGTAATAAGAACAATAGCAACGGAAATTGAGACCGGAGTCAACAATCGACCTCTTACTTAGATGACACCTCCGTACATCTGGAGGCAATAACACCATCTTGTCTCTTATAATGGAGACGATTAGAACTATTTCCATCCATTGAGATGGAGGATCATATCCTAGACCCCACCATAGATGATAGGTCGCAGTATTTGAGAGAAAGTTATCATCAATAAAACAAACTGTTAGAGAGGTGGGAGAAATACTGGTTCGACAAAATTATAAGGGGACAAAAGACTCTTGGAACAATAAATAAACTAATTCTGCTAAAGTGCTCATCCAAGCCTATCCCAATCATCCCTGTTGAGGTCAATAGATCCAGAGAGTTGCCCTAGGTTCGGGAGAGAACAGATACCGAGGGGCGGACCAGGCCACCCCGAGTAGCATCTCAAAAGTCGCAGGAAAGATGGAGAAATTTAATATCAGGTGGTCATACTACCTGAATATAGATTCAGGCAATGGCTGGCCACAGGATGTGTAAATTGTATCACACACAATATCAATGCATTATTGGTTTGTGTTGTGATTTATACATAAATTTTAAAATTACATTAAATCTAGAGTTTATAGACCAGTTTGGTGGTTATTTGCTCCTTATCATCAAAATTCTCCGAACAACTTTATAGAAATATTATATTTTTCTTCAGTAACAGCTAATTCAGAGGTGATCAAGTAGGCAGTACCCTTTATTTGGCTTAACAGGTAAGAAAATATACTTATTTTGGTAATATCTTGTCTTTGATGGATTAATCCCTTATACTTATCCCAAAATGAAGGCCAATCAGTTATATTTCCTGAAAATTTTGGCAATGTCATAGATGATAATGTTATATTAGGTTGGAATTTCATTGTGGGGTTAGATGGTGTGTTGTTAGTTATGTCACTTCTCAATAGTTTCATTTGATCTTCAAATCTAGGTTTCGGAGACTATTGGGTGAGTAATAGGGTCAAATAGTTCTCAGATCTTACATATATGTTAGTGCCCCAAATTAATGCCGAAGGTTCGAGATGTTTCATGTTGCACGAATAACAACGCATCCAGAACCCATCCAACAAATGTGAAATTAGGACTTTTCGACGTCCTGGGGCCAGAGCTGAAGCCTTTGACCACGATCGAAGATTAAAATAGTTGGTAAAGTAGCTTCACAAATTAACCATATTGCTCCTGGATAGGAATGCTATAAACCGGACCCCAGGGATATAACAGAAGACACTAAAGGCATAATTAGACAAATACAAAGCCATTGTTCCTCTGAGGTTATTATAGTGCAAATAGAACCTAGAAATATCACGACATCTGGCAAAGGATAATGTACACTGGAACCGTATAAGAGTTCATAAACTGAAAACTGATGTATAAGACCCTGAGTGCATTTAGGGCAAATCATTAAACTAAACCCCAACCTGAAAGTATAATAAACAACCGTTGAGTTCAGTTGAACTGGAGGTGCAAGCATAAGAACATAAGAACATAAGAAATAAGGGAAGCTGCAAGAAGCGACCAGGCTTACACGTGGCAGTCCCTGTATGAAACACTCCTACCTATTTCCATCTGTTATCCCCATCCATAAACTTGTCTAATCTTCTCTTAAAGCTCTCTAGTGTCCTAGCACTAACTACATGATTACTGAGTCCGTTCCACTCATCTACCACTCTATTTGAGAACCAATTTTTTCCTATCTCCTTCCTAAACCTAAATTTTTCAAGCTTGAACCCGTTATTTCTTGTTCTACCCTGGTTGCTGATCCTAAGAATTTTGCTTACATCTCCCTTGTTATAACCCTTATACCACTTAAAGACTTCTATCAGGTCCCCTCTTAACCTACGTCTCTCTAGAGAATGTAAATTTAACCGCTTCAACCTCGCTTCGTAAGGAATACTCCTCATCCCCTGTATCCTTTTAGTCATTCTCCTCTGTACTGATTCTAATAGACTTATATCTTTCCTGTAATGTGGGGACCAGAACTGCACAGCGTAGTCTAGATGAGGTCTGACCAGCGCCAAGTATAACTTTAATATTACTTCCGGCCTTCTACTTTTAACACTCCTAAAAATGAATCCTAGTACCCTATTTGCCTTGTTTCTGGCTTCTATGCATTGTTTCCCTAAACGGAGTTCAGAGCTAACTATAACTCCCAAATCTTTCTCGTACCCTGCACCTACCAGAGTTTGGGTGTTTAATGTGTACCTATTGTGTGGGTTTCCTCTACCTACGCTAAGCACTTTGCATTTGTTGATATTAAATTGCATTTGCCATCTATCCGTCCATTCATTCATTCTATCTAAGTCTGTCTGCAAGGCGATGGCATCCGCTTCTGACCTAATTAATCTACCTATCTTTGTGTCATCCGCAAATTTACTAACATCGCTACTAATTCCACTATCCAAGTCATTGATATATATTAGAAATAATAATGGCCCTAATACTGATCCCTGTGGCACCCCACTAATGACATGACCCCACTCGGATTTCGAGCCATTTATTAGCACTCTCTGTCGCCTGTTACCAAGCCATGACCCTATCCAACCTAACACCTTCCCATCTATCCCGTGCGCCCTAACCTTTCTCAGGAGCCTTTGATGGGGCACCTTGTCGAATGCTTTACTAAAGTCCAGATATAAGATATCATAACTATCACCATTATCTACTGCCTCGTACACCTTACTGTAAAAACTTAACAAGTTTGTCAGGCAAGACTTCCCCTTCGTGAAGCCATGCTGTGACTGATTTATCAAGTTATGTTTGTCTAAATGTTCCCTAATGTTCCTGGCTATTATTGACTCTAACATTTTACCTACAACTGAAGTTAAGCTGACAGGTCTATAATTAGACGCTAAAGTTTTATCCCCTTTCTTAAAGATGGGTACTACATTAGCCTGCCTCCACATTACTGGTACCTCGCCCGACTCCAGTGATTTCCTAAAGACAGAAACTAACGGCTCACTAATAATCTTTTTACATTCCTTCAGTACTCTGGGATATATTTCATCAGGTCCTGGTGACTTGAACTTTTTTAGCCTATCTATCTCCTGCTCCACTATATCCCTAGTTATGGAAATATCCGTCAGCTTCTCATACTCATCTGCTCTAAACACCTGTTCACTATCTGGCATATCCTGCATGTTTTCCTGAGTGAAGACAGTTAAAAAATAATCATTCAGAAGTTTACTAATCTCCTCCCCAGAACTAACCAGCTCCCCATCTGCTGCCTTTAATGGACCTACAGTATCCTTATTTTTCGTCCTGTATACCTGATAAAATCCCTTGGGGTCCGTCTTCGCCTGGCTGGCTACCTTTGATTCATAATTGTCCTTAGCTTTCCTCGTTAACTTCCTGACTTTTCTAACTAATTCATTATACTGTGTCCTTAAAACTTCATCACCTGCCTTTAATCTCTTATATATACTTCTCTTACGCCCTATATAATGCTTTAACCTAGCAGTCATCCATTTAGGGTCATTTTTCTGTGATCTTATTGTTTTATACGGGATATTTGCTAACTGACCTGTATGAACTTTATCTACGAAATATTTATACAATTCATCTACATTTACTTCACCTAAACCCCTCATCTCGTTCCCTACCATCCTCTCCCCTCCCTCATCAACTCGCCTCGACCTTACCTCTCTCATTTCAGCATGACCTGACATTCCAACATACTCACACCTATCTCCCCCCTTCCTCTTTCCTCCTCCCTTCTGGAGCCTCACCTCACCTCCCTCATCCTGCCTTATCTCTCTGAACTCCGTCCCTGACCTGACCTCACCCTGCATCCTTTGCCAGTCCACTCCTTGGAGGTACCTTTTCAATTCTTCAAAATCTGCTCTCCTAAAGTCAGGTATTTTACTAGTGTTTTTATTTCTAACAGTTTCTTCCCATTCTAGATTGTACCTAATTTCCCTATGGTCACTGTTACCTAGCTGTCCTCCAACCTCTATCTGCGTGACTGCTTCCTCCCTGTTAGTAAGAATTAAATCTAGAATATTATTCTCCCTTGTGGGTTCTACGACTACCTGTTTTAAAAAATTATCCTGCATTACCTTAAGGAATTCCTCTGCTTCCTTGTTACCCACAATCAGACTCCAGTCGATATTCCTAAAATTAAAATCTCCTACCACACATACCTGACTGTACCTGCCTGCTCTATTTAATTCCTGCCACAGTGAGGTGTTAATTTCCTCTGTACTGGTCAGTGGTCTGTAAACTACCCCTGGTACTACTGACTGCGATCCTTCCTTAATATCTACCCATATCGACTCTGCTTTGTTATCTGTTTTAATTCTATTGTTCATACAGCACTGTAACGTGTCCCTAACGTATAACGCGACACCTCCTCCTCTCCTGTTTTCTCTATCTTTATAGAACATTGTATACCCATCTATCTTAACCTCTGGATTAAATACTTTTCCTGACATATCTAACCAAGTTTCAGTTAAAGCAATGATATCAAATTTCTCTACACTCGCTATTCCTCTAAGCAAGTCTATTTTATTCAGAATACTTCTACAATTTGTGTAGTAAACACTTAAGCTATTTCTCACCATCCCTAAGCTAGCTTCCTTTCTAGATTTAACTAATTTGCCCCTTGCCTTCTCCTCACTATCCCTTCTTCCCTCCCGACTAACGAAAAAAGTGCTGGAGTGCAGTTACCTCCCGCTCGAGTGTTTCGGCCAAAACACGAACACCCTGGCGTGACAAATGCACTCCATCCCTGGCGTACAAGGTGTCCCTGCCATAGAAAAGGTCCCAGTTGTCGATGAACGTCCATCCATTACTCCTACAATGATTCGCGAGCCTGCGATTCACTGTAATAGCCCTGGACAGCCACTCAGCACCAACTCCCCTCCTCGGCAAGACACCACATACCACGGGGATCCCTCCCTTGTCCCTAATCCTGTCCAAAGCCTACTACTCAAATAACCAGCAAATTGGTATAACTTAAAATGAAATCCACATATATGTTTATTAAAATCTTAAAGAAATTCTTGGTAACAAAGCAAAGTTGGTTAACAAGAACTGCTGAAGAAAGTAATGAGCTAATAGGCATTGATTAATTAACCTAAGGGAAATTATAGAGGGTAATAGAATCTCTAAGGGGAAAAATGGAGTAAACTGGTCACATCAGAGCTGCAGATATCTGTTGATCTTGTATTGTCTGAGTCTTTGTTGAAGTTCTTGCAAGTCTTGAAACTCAGCCATTGCTGGAATGTCACATAAATCGATGGTAACAGCATTTGTTGGTCTTGACAAGCAGTCGGCTAGGATGTTTTCACCTCGTACATAATGTACATCAGTCACATACTCCGATATAACTGATAAGTGAGGGAACTACTGCTCTTGTAGACTGACTGGAGTGGTTTGTGATCAGGGAACAGTGTAACATGGCAGGCACTAAGTAGATGCTTAAAATGCAAAAACGGCCTCTTAAGCAGCAAATAGTTCTTGTTCAAACGTTGAGTACTTTATGCTGAGATTGCTGAAGTTTCTTGTTAGAAGAAACCCATGGGAATAGGTTTTTCATCCACCATCTGGCGGAGAACAGCACCAGTTACATACTGAGACCCGTCCATCACCAAGTGCAGGTCCGTGATCCCGTGAACAGGATGCGCCACAACAGCTATTGAGAGTATTTCCTTTATTCTGTCAAAAGCTGTTATTTCTTTGGAAGGCAATGTCAAATTGGTGAAATCTGGCCGGTTCTGTCACTGGGAAGATAAATTTTGCAAACTCAGGAATGAGGTGTCGGTAATAGTTGACAAGTTGAAGAGTATTGCTGAAAAATCCTTGATGGTGTCCAGCTTACTTTGAGACTGCTATATGCCTCCTTTATTGACTGTGTAACCAAGAAAATCAGTTTCTTTAAGGAAGAACTCTGATTTATGGATGGCTACTCTCAAGTCATTATCTTGTGATCTCTGTACTACCATGGAAAGATCTCTGCTGTGCTGTTCTTAATCTCTGGGGAAAACTAGGATATAATCTATGTAGATTAATCAGTAAGATGTGATCCAGGTACTGTTATAAAGTAGCACTGGCATTGCAGAGCCAAAATGGCAAGCACCATATTTGCTGGCGTATTAGATGCACCTCTTCATAAGACGCACCACTATTTTACAAGGATGTTCTGTGGAAAAAGATTGATTACGTTTCATCATAAAGTTATAAAAAAAAAAAAAATTGTGTGTGTGTGTGTGTGTGTGTGTGTGTGTGTGTGTGTGTGTGTGTGTGTGTGTGTGTGTGTGTGTGTGTGTGTGTGTGTGTGTGTGTGTGTGTGTGTGTGTGTGTGTGTCTGTGTGTGTGTGTCTGTGTGTGTGTGTCTGTGTGTGTGTGTGTGTGTGTGAGAGTGTGTGTGTGTGTGTGTGTGTGTGAGAGAGAGAGAGAGAGAGAGAGAGAGAGAGAGAGAGAGAGAGAGAGAGAGAGAGAGAGAGAGAGAGAGAGAGAGAGAGAGAGAAAGAGAGAGAGAATGAAAACAATCCTCGGGATTGCGGAATTGAATGAGACTGATTGAGAAAGGAAATGGGTGGAAGAAACATGAATGCGAAGAAATGAATGGAGAAAAAATAAAAGGAGTAGAGGACAGGAAAAGAGAATACTTATTTTTCAATACTTCCTCTCTCCCTCTAATTCTTCACTCACTCCTCACCCTTGCTGCTTATATTTATTCTTTTTACTTTCTCCCCATCTTCCCATTCTCCTCCTTCACCCTTCCTCCACTTTCTTGCCCCATGTACTCTCCTTCCCGGGTTATGTCCATTCCTCCACTTTTTCCTTTTCTCTCCCTTCCTCATTTGTCTCGCATCAAACCTCCCTCTCTGTCACCTATTCTTCCCCTTATCTGTCTCCCTGATGTGTTGAACTGGGTATTTGTCAAGCTTGGTTAACTGGTTGAGCTGAGATAAGGGACAAGGGGGAGAGAGAGAGAGAGAGAGAGAGAGAGAGAGAGAGAGAGAGAGAGAGAGAGAGAGAGAGAGAGAATTTTATTAGTAGTAACAATATTTGTGCGTAGTGTACTACCGTTTCAACTCCACACCTATAGGCATAGGTTTACACACTTAGGCCGCATTAGACGCACGATGATTATTAGACACTTAAAAAAAAAAAAAAGTGCATCTAATGCGCTGGCAAATATGGTATATCTATTCAAGGAGGCCAAATAGGGTAGCTACTGCAGTCTTTTTAATATTGGCTATGTTCATTGGAATTTAGTTGAATGTCTTAACCAGATCAATCTTGGAGAAAAACCGACATCCCATAAAGTTTGAGTGATACATTCGTGATGTGCGGAAATGGGTATCTGTCAGACTTGGTTAACCTGACAGTAATTGCCATAGGGTTCTTCTTTGGCACTATGTAGAGTTGGGACAACCATGGTGACTTGCTTGGTCTTAGAATGCCAGTCTCCATTAGATGCTTGAATTCTTGTTGTGTTGTTATGAGTTTGTCTGTAAGTAGCGTTGTCACCTGCAGTAAGTTGGTTAGGAGTTATTGGTTTCAGTGTGGTGATAAACCATGCTTTCCCATTCTTGTGGGAAGCCAGTTTTTAGTGTGACTATCTTAGGGAAAAACTTAAGATGTTCTTGAACTTGTATAGGTAGGGCTTCCAGGTTGTTAACTTGAATGTTAGTCACTTCAGTTAAGAATACTTGTTGCAGATCGGCCATATGTTGGGACATTGTCTTGTTAGTAATCTTTCTTGCTGCACAATCAAGAAGCAGCTAATAGTGGCTGAGAAAGTCCAGTTCCAATAATAGACTAGCAGTGTTTGCAACAACAAAAGTCCATCTGTAGGAACAGCACAACTGCTGCAGAGCTATTTCTAAGTTGCATTCCCCATAAACATGGATGATTTGATTGTTGGTGGAGGTCAAGTGAACTGCTGACGGTTGAAGCATGAGCTCTGTCAATAGATTCCTGGGTACAATGGAAATTGAGATTCCTGTGTCCACCACAAACTGACAATTAGCAGCACCCAACTTAATTGAAATCAGTAGCAGAGGTAGATTTGCAACTGCTATGATGATCTGCCTGCAAAGTTTTTCTGTTGCGGTGCAGGAAGGACGATCGTGATGATGGCTCCATTCTACAGTTTCCCTTGTTTGGATACTTGCACCAAGGCTTGGGTCTCTGGTCAGCTGAGAGATCAGCAGGAGTCCAATCGGTATGCTGGAAGTTTTGCTGCTGCTGTGGATGTTTCGACGTTCAAGAATGGATTCTGGGGATCTCTGAGACCTTTGCTGATTCTGGGTAAGGTTGCAAAAGTTATTATGCGTGGATATCAGTTCATCAGTCACGAATCCAAATTGAGTGAGTGACAATGTGGTCTGGGCTGCAACAGCTGGAGATATTGTATGTAGCAATGAGGAGAGGAACTTGTGACGAATGAGGTCCTGTCACTCAGCAATTCCAGCTCTCCTGGCAAGTGACTGCAATTCCTGCAGGTAGAGGGATGGGCGTCAGATCTGGTATAATGAATTCCCTTCTTTTTACTTCTGGTTCTTTTTGTTAATATCAGGCATATGTACAAATATTAAGTTTCATTTGTTACATGTATCAATTTAGGTGTGTTTCATTATCATTATGATTAGGGTATTTATAGTTGGGTGGCTATGTCATTTATATATTTAGAGAAATTATAGTTTGGTGGTTCCATTATCTATATAGGTGTGAGCGCACGTCAATCTAGGCAGATGCCCCAGCTGGAGTAGTTCCACCAGTTCACTCCACCTACTTATCCTCTCCCTTTTGGGGCTGGGTGCTTCACTGATGACTCCAGGTAGATTCTTTTTCTTGATGAACTTTCTTCCACGTGCTACGATGTAATGAAGAGGGACCCGGCATCTAGTTTGTGAAGAGGGATGTCCAGTCCCTCTTCACAAATTTTCCAGTTCAGCGAACCATCAGCTACGTAACTAATCATGTATACAACTATGACAGAACCCCTACCCTAGACATCCTTGAATAAAAACGCTCCATGACCGCTTCGAATGCTGCACCGAAGAGGCACCCTTCATCTACTCCAGCGATAAAAAGTATAGACAAACTGATGGTGTTGCTATGTGTTCTCCACTCAGAGTACTACTAGCAAACTTCTTTATGGGATATGTGGAAAAAACAGTCTTCAAGATAATTCAGAAACTAGAGATCTACTGGCGATACATCGATGACATCTCCATAAAAAATAATGAAGAAAGAAGAAACAGAGCAATTAAGATGCTGCCTGCAAGAGACGTTGAGACTAAACTTCACCATTGACCAGTGTCAATGGAGCAATACCATTCCTGGACATCCTGATAAGACAAGACCAACAAACTTTCAACACCAACGTCTTCTTGAAACCTACAAACCATGGCCACTGCTTGAATGGGAACAGCGAGTGCCCCCAGCGATACAAGGATTCTACCATCACAGTGTATATACAAAGAGCACTCACTCATTGTAGCACGTAGTAGTAAGGCCATCAAGAAACAGAATGCTCTACATAAGTGCTACTAAACAACGGCTTCAACAAAATATGACTAAGGCTCCCAAAAGATTTTCAATATAAAAAATTATGTCCGCTTGAAACTTATACATTTGGCTTCCCATTAAACGTGCACGCACACACACACACACACACACACACACACACACACACACACACACACACAGCCTTGTGGCTTAGTATTAAAGGAGACGAGTCTGTGTTGGTCGCCATGGCTGACGTAAGTTCGAGCTTCACTAGGGGCTGGTCACCTCTGGAATTTCTCCGCTGACAAGTGGGGCAGTTACTGTCTCCCCTGACCAGTGGGATGGGGTGTGTGGTGTGTGAGGTTACAGTCTTACCCAAAGATCGGTAATAATGAACTCTGAGCTCGCACTATGAGGGTAACGGCTTGTGGTCGTGGGTCCGCTCGTGATCAGGCCTTGATGAACACACACACACATTTTTTTTTCTTTTTCACTAACAGTATACAAAATAAATAATGCACACCTTTTTAAGGTGAGCGGCATCTATTCAAACTTTTTACTTTTCTATATCTTCATGGACAAAACTTGTAGGTGGTGCCTTCATGTATCCAATGCAAGCATATTTTTGTGTCAAGAGAAGGCAATCTTTCCTCATCCCCCACCCCATAAAATAAATACATAAATAAATAAATAAATCACAATTGATGTCTGCAAGTGAAGTTACAAATTTCAGCAAAACATCTGGAACGTAGAATCTTCCACCATTGAAATACAGGTATGATTATACCAGTGCGATTGTGGTATTTATCTATATAAAATACTGTGAAATATTGCAAAACAATATGCCATAAGATGATTTCGTATGACTAAATAAATCTTATTCCCTTTTGTTGGTATAAGCACACAGACACACAGTGGACGCCATAGATTGAGGACTTCATCTGCAGCTCTCTGTCATCTGCCTGAACTATTGCCTGATACAAGTGGTCAAGTGGTGATATTATGTGCTGTCCAAATTGTGAAATGTTTGAAAGAAAAAAAAAAAAAAACTGATACATAGCTGAAAAAGGAGATAAACATCAACAGACGACATGGGCGAAATCTCCAGGTAACCTCAGACTCATTTACGCCCGACAATCATCCTAAAAAGGAGGTTCAAGGTGACTATGAAGGTTTCCCTGATGGTGGTGTGGGTATTAATGGATCAATGATGTGTAAAATGTTTAGTTATATAGAAGAAATTATGAGAGCTAGTTAGTCGCACCTCGTAACTGGAAACCTCACTTGGCAAAGTGGAATCATTGGAGGGCAAGTGCAGAGGACTGGAAGTTGAAAAAAGGTTAATTTTGAAATTATGTCCGTGTAACATACAAGGACGAAACTCACTTGTTATGTAGAAGGCTCGGTGACCTTACTGTAGATGTAAAACAATTGGATGCATGTATCTAGTATGGCTGTAATAGCACTCGAGAGTGTTGCGAAATTTGACATTTTCTAAGTCCAGTGTGCTCTGCACCAGTCAAGAGAAGACATCTAAATGATTATTTATTATTTATAACTGGGAGTTGTGGGTAGCGACATATTGGGATTTCATGGTATTGTTTCGAGGGCAAGGCAACGTTTGTTTGCACCGTTTAAATCTGGCGAGTTGGGCGGCCATGCCAGGGAGCGGCGAGTTGTGTAGGAGAGACAGAGGGGACGCCGTGACGTCTAGCTCCCTCAGGCGCCTTGCCCCCTCTTCTGCTTTGCTTTTGTGCCCTATCTCCGCAGGTGTGACCCCTGTGTACACCTATGCTGAGAGACACTGACTGTAGTAAGCGACAGTGACTGTGGTGGTAGCCTGTGACCTGTGATTTAGGAGTAAAACTGTTTGCAGAGGTGGTGTCCACCCTTTCTCTTGTACTCCGTCCTGCCCCCGTGACCTTGAACTTGCACGTGTGTGGTTTCCGTCAGTATAAGGCAATAAAGGACTCCAATGTTTGCCTGCACCCTTCTCGTTGTGAACAACCAGACAGTAGGGAAATAGCCTGGTAAGTCCTCGTTCCAACCCGGATCCCTGTAATAAGTACTGCCACCCCGCCCCGACACCTGTATCTTCGCCTCAAGAGATGGAGCCTGCAAGTGTGTTCTAGAAGGCCTATCTGACGTATTGAAGTACTGCCGTCCCGCCCCGGCACCTGTATCTTCGCCTCAAGATATGGAGCCTGCAGGTGTGTTCTAGAAGGCCTACCTGACGAGGGGGGGGCGACGTGACTATTTATAGTTTTTTTTTTTTTTTATGTAGGGGGGATACTGGCCAAGGGCAACAAAAATCCAATAAAAAAAATGTCCACTGAAATGCCAGTCCCATAAAAGGGTCCAAAGCGGTAGTAAAAAATTGAAGGATAAGTGTCATGAAATCTCCCTCTTGAAGGAATTCAAGTCATAGGAAGGTGGAAATACAGAAGCAGGCAGGGAGTTCCAGAGTTTACCAGAGAAAGGGATGAATGGTTGAGAATACTGGTTAACTCTTGCGTTAGAGAAGTGGACAGAATAGGGGTGAGAGAAAGAAGAAAGTCTTGTGCAGCGAGGCCGCGGGAGGAGGGAAAGCATGCAGTTAGCAAGATCAGAAGAGCAGTTAGCATGAAAATAGCGGTAGAAGACAGCTAGAGATGCAACATTGTGGCGATGAAAAAGAGGCTGAAGACAGTCAGTTAGAGGAAAGGAGTTAATGAGACGAAAAGCTTTTGATTCCACCCTGTCTAGAAGAGCAGTATGAGTGGAACCCGCCCCCCATCCAGACATGTGAAACATACTCCATACATGGACGGAAAAGGCCCTTGTTAGCACTTGGGAGGGTGAGAAAAACTAGCGGAGACGTCTCATAACACCTAACTTCATAGAAGCTGCTTTAGCTAGAGATGAGATGTGAAGTTTCCAGTTCAGATTATAAGTAAAGGACAGACCGAGGATGTTCAGTGTAGAAGACGGAGACAGTTGAATGTCATTAAAGAAGAGGGGATAGTTGTCTGGAAGATTGTGTCGAGTTGATAGATGGAGGAATTGGGTTTTTGAGGCATTGAACAATACCAAGTTTGCTCTGCCCCAATCAGAAATTTTAGAAAGATCAGAAGTCGAGCGTTCTGTGGCTTCCCTGTGTGAAATGTTTACCTTCTGAAGGGTTGGACGTCTATGAAAAGACGTGGAAAAGTGTAGGGTGGTATCATTAGCGTAGGAGTGGATAGGACAAGAACTTTGGTTTAGAAGATCAGTAATGAATAATAAGAAGAGAGTGGGTGACAGGACAGAACCCTGAGGAACACCACTGTTAATAGATTTAGGAGAACAGTGACCGTCAACCACAGCAGCAATAGAACGGTCAGAAAGGAAACTTGAGATGAAGTTACAGAGAGAAGGATAGAAGCCGTAGGAGGGTAGTTTGGAAATCAAAGCTTTGTGCCAGACCTTATCAAAATCTTTTGATATGTCCAAGGCAACAGCAAAAGGTTCACCAAAATCTCTAAAAGAGGATGACCAATATTCAGTAGGAAAGCCAGAAGATCACCAGTAGAGCGGCCTTGACAGAACCTATAATGGTGATCAGATAGAAGGTTGTGAAGTGATAGATGTTTAAGAATCTTCCTGTTGAAATAGATTAAAAAACTTTAGATAGGCAGGAAATTAAAGCAATAGGATAGTTTGAGAGATTAGAACGGTCACCCTTTTTAGGAACAGACTGAATGTAGGCAAACTTCCAGCAAGACAGACAGAGCTGAAAGAGTTTGACCAGGCAAGGTGCAAGCACGGAGGCACAGTTTCAGAGAACAATAGGAGGGACCCCATCAGGTCCATAAGCCTTCCGAGGGTTTAAGCCAGCAAAGGCATGGAAAACATCATTGTGAAGAGTTTTAATAGGTAGCATGAAGTAATCAGTGTGTGAAGGAGAGGGAGGAACAAGCCCAGAATCGTCCAAGGTAGAGTTTTTAGCAAAGGTTTGAGCGAAGAGTTCAGCTTTAGAAATAGATGTGATAGCAGTGGTGCCATCTGGTTGAAATAGAGGAGGGAAAGAAGAAGTAAAATTATTGGAGATATTTTAGGCTAGATGCCAGAAGTCATGAGGGGAGTTAGATCTTGAAAGGTTTTGACACTTTCTGTTAATGAAGGAGTTTTTGGCTAGTTGGAGAACAGACTTGGCATGGTTCCGGGCAGAAATATAAAGTGAAGGAGATTCTGATGATGGAAGGCTCAAGTACCTTTTGTGGGCCACCTCTCTATCATGTATAGCACGAGAACAAGAACCAAGGTTTGGAAGGTTTAGGTCGAGAAAAAGAGTGAGGAATGTACACCTCCATGCCAGACACTGTCACCTCTGTTATGCGCTCAGCACACAAAGACGGGTCTCTGACACGGAAGCAGTAGTCATTCCAAGGAAAATCAGCAAAATACCTCCTCAGGTCCCCCCAACTAGCAGAGGCAAAACGCCAGAGGCACCTTCGCTTAGGGGGATCCTGAGGAGGGACTGGAGCGATAGGACAAGATACAGATATGAGATTGTGATCAGAGGAGCCCAACAAAGAAGAAAGGGTGACAGCATAAGCAGAAGGATTAGAGGTCAGGAAAAGGTCAAGAATGTTGGGCATATCTCCAAGACGGTCAGGAATACAAGTAGGGTGTTGAACCAGTTGCTCTAGGTTATGGAGGATAGCAAAGTTGAAGGGTAGTTCACCAGGATGGTCAGTGAAGGGAGAGGAAATCCAAAGCTGATGGTGAACATTGAAGTCTCCAAGAATGGAGATCTCTGCAAAAGGGAAGAGGGTCAGAATGTGCTCCACTTTGGAAGTTAAGTAGTCAAAGAATTTCTTATAGTCAGAGGAGTTAGGTGAGAGGTATACAGCACAGATAAATTTAGTTTGAGAGTGACTCTGTAGTCGTAGCGAGATGGTGGAAAACTCGGAAGATTCAAGAGCGTGGGCACGAGAACAGGTTAAGTCATTGCGCACATAAACGCAACATCCAGCTTTGGATCGGAAATGTGGATATAGAAAGTAGGAGGGAACAGAAAAGGGGCTACTGTCAGTTGCCTCAGACACCTGAGTTTCAGTGAAGAAAAGAAGATGAGGTTTAGAAGAGGAGAGGTGGTGTTCTACAGATTGAAAATTAGATCTTAGACCGCGAATGTTGCAGAAGTTAAAGAAGAAAAAGTTTAGAGAGGTGTCAAGACCCTTAGGGTCGTCGACAGAAAGGCAGTCCGACCTGGGGACATTTATGGTCCCCTCTCCAGATGGGGGACTCCGAGGCTCGTGTAGGGGTCGCCATGATAATTTTGAAATTTTTGAGTGAAGGGTGTGTGTGTTTTTAGGTGCTTGTAGTTTTGTGTGGAGGAAGAGAGTTGTCTTTAGAGGGCAGGCTGTGACTGCCCCCTTGTGTTGTGAGACACAAAGAGAAACGTTCAGTGAGGTCACAGCTGGGTTTAATGGTAAGTTCACAGCACACCCTGAACAGTGCTTTAGACCTCACTGGGAGTAATTATCGTTTCGGCAGGTGTCTACTGCCTCCTCCAATCATGCTTTGTTATTCGTGAGGCCAACAATTACGACTTTACAAGATAGATTCAGTTAAACTTTTTATTTTGTTTTAGAGACACGTCAGGCATTCTGCTAGAGATTCACTGTCATTTGTTAATATGGCTAGCCAGTGGAGAGAGGTGAAGTGAAAAGTGCGAGTGTTCAATAGGAAAAAATGTCACTACGTGGGATATTTAACAACAACAATGTTTACAGACGTAAAAAGAGGTTTCATGTGTGTATTAACGAAGCCGCCAAACTGTACCCACCTCTATTGCCCTGAGAATCTCCACACCACACCGGTAAGGCATAAAAGTATAATTTTTGAGGTCCGACGTTAGGTTAGGTTATGCTAAATTAGGTCAGGCTATGCTAGGGTAGGTTAACGTCCTAGCGGGGGTGATCCAGGGGTGGCGCTAGGTTAGGTTAGGTTAAGGAAATTCAAAATATTAAGGGAAATTTCCTTAGATTTTTTAACTCCCATATTTCTGTTATTTTTCATCACCGCCCCCCCTCAAATCCCCCGATTTCCCACAGGTCCCCAAGCTTGTTTGTGGGGGACAGACCTGTTATCAAGAAATAATGAAAATAGCTCATGGAGAGGGAAATGTAGTATGTTAGAAAAGGAAACAGAGGAGGAAATTGATGTTTGGCGCACTAAGTGTGAGGCAATTGAGAAACAGCTGATCAAATGTAAACAAAAGATTGGGGTGGCTGAGGTACAACTGAGAGATTTGAGTGAAAAACAGAATGAACGTGGTAAAAAGGTTGAAGAAAATGCCAGCCTTAGGAAAATAATAAACTGTCAAATAAGAGAAAAAGAAAACGCTATGGCTAAAACAGTCGTTAAAGTAATTAAAGAGAAAGAAAATTTAGTAAAAGGCACAGTGAATTAAAAAAAAAAAAAAGTGTGTGGTAGCCTCTGGAGTGAAAGAAGACAGTTTAATATGGAAACAGGAGAGAGAGAAACATAAAAGGAGCATCGTGGTAGCATTAGTAAAAGATGTGACTGAAAAGGAGACAAACTTAGAAGATGAGATTGTAGAAGTAATAAGATTAGATAAATATGTGGAAGGTCAAAGCAGACCAATGAAGATAAAGTTCCAGGCTGCAGCTGAGGAGACACTATATGGTTCCTTTTTGACTGGAAAAAATAGAGATGCGTAAGAATTCGTGGATCAGAAAAGACATGCGTGAGGATGAAAGGAAGAAAATGAGTGAGTTGTACAAAAAAGCAAAAGCTAAAAAAAAAAAAAAAAAAGGCAAGAATGGAGGAGGAAAAGAAATAATTTTACTGGAAAGTCAGGGATATGAAGCTGAAGAGATAGTGGATTGCCAAAGAAGGAACCATGGCGAAGAATTAAACGCTGTTCATAAGTAAATAGGCTATTATATGCACAGGATTATTTAAGGGAGAGTACACCGGATGTTCTGTGAATCGCAGAAACAAAGCTGAGTGATGGCACTGACATCAACATTGGTGAAGGAAAATACAATTTGTGGGAAACTAATAAGAAGGAAAAACAAAGTGGAGTGATGATATTAGTGAAAAGAGGCTTAGTTGCAGATGAGATGACATTTGAAGGAGGATTAACAGAAGTGATAAGAGTGAAAGGATCAAAGAGGAGGAGGCAATAAAGATTTTTGCTGTGGTGTACTTTCCACCGAAGACAAGTTCTTGGAGAGCAGAAGAATACAATGAAAAGATCGAGAACACAAAAAGAAAAAAAAAGCAGTGGAGTGTTTGATGAGTACCAGTGATAACATAGCGATCATGCAACTGTGAGAATGTAAAATGGGAAGATTGGTCGGTGGAAGGAAGTGAAGAATCAAGGGGAGGAGAGTTGTTTAAGGATGACTGTAGATAACTTAATGACACAGTGGGTGGATAAAAATATTAGTTTTAGTGGTGAAGACGAGCCCTCACGGTTTACAAAGAATCAGGAGTGATGGTGTAAATGGACTATAAGAGCCCAATAAGTGAAAGTTACCATATAGTGGTAGAGTGTATAATGAAAGTGAGAGGAGTGAATAAAATGAATATCATAGAGTCGAAAGATACAACTGAGGAAGGAAAAATTTTGAAGGTTTAAGAAACTATTTCGAACATACCGACTGGTATAAGTTTGGAAGAGCTGTGGGAACGAAAGAAAAGTGTAGAGAGTTGATAACCATATATGATAAAGATGTGAGATGTGTGCCAAAGAAATAAGAAAGATGTCAGAAAGCAGGAATGGTTTAATAGAAAATGTGAGGAGGCAAGAAAAAGAAGAGAAATGGCCTAGAATAAGTGGAGAAAAGAACAAGAGAACTGGAAAATGTACAAAAGGGTGAGAAAGGGATACTCAAGAGTAGCTACAGAGAGAAGAAATGCGTAACCAGGAAAGAGACACTGTAAACAAGTGCAAAAATGATCCAAGGCTCTTCTATAGATATATAAATGGAAAAAAAAAAAAAAAGAATGAGTAAGTTATACGTTAATGGTATGATTGTGGATTGAGAAGGAGAAATAGCTGAGGTGATGAATGAATGCTTCCAAAGAGTTTTCGCTAGGGAAGGTGGCAAGTGTGAACGCAGATGGATTGAGTGAGGTTGAAGTGACAGAGTGAGGTGAGAAAGATGATAGAAAACCTAGGAGCCAGATGGAGTGTCCAATTGGGTGTTAAGGGAATGTAGCATCCAATTAGCTGGTAAAATGTATGATGTCATTGCGTGTTCGCTAAAACAAGGATTAGTACCAAAGGATTGAAAAAGGGCTGACATTGTGCCCATTTATGAGTGGAAAAAAAAGCAGCAGCCTTCCAACTATAGACCAGTGTCACTAACAAAAGTGATAGCGAAAATATGTGAAACGTTGGTTAAAAAAGATGGACTAAGTATTTAGAAGAAAATGAAGTAGTGGCAGATAGACAGTTTGGTTTTAGAGAGGAGAGATTATGTACAGCGAACTTGTTATGTTACTATTCTAGGATTATTGATGTTGTCCAGGAGAGTTAGAAGGATGGGTTGATTGTGTGTATTTAGATTTGAAGAAGGCTTTTGATAAGGTGCCCCATAGAAAAAAAAAAAAAAAAAATAGTGGAAACTTGAAAATATCGGAGGATTAAAAGTGTATCGCGATTTTTATACTTATGAGGAAGGAGATTACACTAGTCCTTCCTGAATATCTCTCACAGGCACCCCACTCACCTTCTTGTTCTGAAAAGAGCGCTCTAAAGGCAACTCACTAAGAATGGCCATGTAATTCACTAAAACGAGAATATTATGCAATAATAATGCCAAACCCAGGCAGGGGAGGATATTAGTTAAACATATGAGGTAGTAGTAGAGAACAGTATGGATTTCAGGGTGACTAGTGCAGATGAGAATCACAGCCAATCATTAGCTGCCAGGCGGGCGCGGAAGAATACCCACACCCTACCTCATGGGCAACGCCACGATCTTCGTTCTCTCTGGTTCTGACACCCATCGCAAGAAGATGTGCTCTCCCGTTATCCAAAGCTCACAGTGCAGACACTAAACCCAGTCATGAACGATGAGCTGGTGGCCATCATGTGTTGACAAAAACCCAAGGGAAGCAGCCAGTAGAGAGGGGACTCCAAAAATTCCCCATAGGTGCTGTCAAGGTGAAGTCAGGTGAAGGGAAGAAGGAAGGGACCATCGAGTGATCACGAGGACACCACGAGGTCCACCAAGGACCTTGAGGGACTGCCAGGGACACACCTGCTGACTTCCACCTCGCCAACACCTGCCCTCCCGCTTTGTCCTCACATCACTGGCGAGACTGCACCCATGGCCACCCTACACCTAGACCCCGACCTGTCTGCAGGAGCTGCAAGGACATCCATCCACCCACAGCACAAATAAGCACTTCGGGGTCCAAAAGTATTTGTTAGTTTAGATAGGTAGGTAGTTCCGCCCTCAGGGCCCTCACCTTAGAGAGGAGGACTTAAGTAAATAGGAATCCTCCTTGGCCCAGTGTCCATCTTGAGAGTGTTATAATAAGGGTATTTATTTATTTAGTTTGCTCTTTCACTTCAACCAGTAACTGATTCTTTTGGTTTACTTCAGTTTACACCAGTAAGTTACTTCTTTAATGCTGTGCATTTTTTCTTTATTTTTGAAATATGTGACCAGGGAATCGCCACAAGAGGGAAATTATTGAAAAAAATATGTGACCAGGGAATTGGCACAAGAGGAACATTACTGAAATGGATAACTAGTTTTCTGATGGACAGAGAAGTGAGAACAGTGATCAGAGACAGAAAATCCTCCTGGAAAAAGGTAATTAGTGGAGTCCAAGAATCTGTCTTACCACTAGTGATGTTTGCAATTTATGTGAATGACACAATGGAAGGAGTTGCTAGTTACATGAGTTTGTTTGCTGATGATGCAGAGCTGATGAGAAAGGTGGAGAGGAAGGAAGATTGTGCCGCTTTGCAAGAAGATCTGTATGTAATTTGGGAGTGGAATCAAAGATGGGAAATGGAATTTATCACAAAAAATGTGGAATACTAAAGTTTGGACAAAGTAGTAAAAGACCTGAGTATTGTTACACAATGGGAAAAAAAATGTTGGACTGTGGAGGGAGGAGAAAGACCTTGGAGTCACCATTACTGTCAAGCTGTCACCAGAGAAACATGTCAGCAAGATAATAAGTGAGACCTACAATTTTTTAAAAACATAAAAACTGCTTTTAATTATCTGGATGAGGATATGATGAAGAAATTGATTGTGATTATGATAAGACCACATTTGGAATATGCTGCAGTGTCATGGTCTCCAAGTACTAAGAGGGACAAGGTGAAATTGGAATGAATGCAGAGAGCTGCAACATAAATGCCTCTAACCCTATATAATATGTCATATGAGGAGAGATTGAAGAAATTAAATCTCAGTTTGGAAGAGAGAAGAGAGAAAGGAGATCTGGTTACTACTGTTGTGGCAAGGGGGTAATGTTAGTAGCACTGTGCCACTGGGTAGTGAAGTTGGGCGTTGGCAGCGCTGAAATTGAGTAGGAGTGAGATAGTAGTGGAGATCGGACCGGAAGTGGCATGGAAGGTCATTGGTCGAGATAGTCTCAGTGTGCTAGCCAATCATGGAGGGACTGATCTTATGTAAGGAGCTTTGACAGCCCCTGAACAAGAGAAAGCGCCTATTTTCTGCCTACGCAACATTTGTGCCAATTGTCTGCAATATGCTTCCTTGTGTTATGCTACAATGCTAGTTGCCCATCACTGCCACTATGTGCCTCTGCTGTGAGGATTGTGTGCCCTGGTATGTGTATGACACCTGCGTGGTCTGTTATGGCATGGATTACCTGAGGAGATGGTTGCATGACGTTGGTGAGCTGGGATTCTGTAGTGTGCTGTGCGGTGCCACTGTACTGTGAGGTGGGATATTCAGCGATATAGATGCTTTGCTGAGTGAGGCCTTACTGGGGTGTGTTAGTGTGCCTTTTATTCAGTAGTGCAGCTCTGTGCGAGTAATAAAGACAGGAGTGCCAGTGGGACAGTGTTTTGTTGCGCTTCCCCCTCTCGGTAGTCTGTTGAGTCTAGACAGGTGTTGTGTGTGCATGCCTTGCTCCCACTAGCCAAACGAACCCAACAACGACAGCATTTGTGGATCCTGTTTGTGTGCTGACCACCCTGGGCTGCTGCAGTGGTAAGTGTGTACCTGACCGTGCCTGAAGGCTGGAAGGGGTGTGTACAACACTATGTAAAAGATCATGTCAGGAATTGAGAAATTAGACCGCAGGGACCTGATGGTGTGAGATTACAGAAGCGCAAGAGGACATGACCTGGGGGTGAAGAAAGAAGTGTGCAGAAGAGACATAAAAAAGAACAGACTTCTGCAACGAACTGTTGGTGTTTGGAATGAGTTGGAAAAAGACGTAGTACATGTTAGAACAATACATGGTTCTAAAGAGAGATTTGATAATAGTAAATATCAAGACAGGATAGCGTGAGCGTAGACTTCTTTGCCCATAAACCACAACTAGGTAAACACACACACACACACACACACACACACACACACACACACACTGGATGGCGGGCCAGACGGATGGGTGAGTAGGGCTGCTGCAGCATCTGCCACATCATCACCAAGTCACAGTGACCTAGTGGCTCGCAACGGGTAGGAACTGTTACGTGCTATCCCATCTAAAACAGCAGTGTGTTGACTGAATTAAATAATACAGTGGCAAAAATTAATGCTAGGAAGAAGCTCGTGAAAAGACACGGTGATGGAAAGTATGTTGGATGATATGAACGTAAGGCTGAAGGAATTGGAAATGAAGAATAGTGCTGTGATAGTGGAGAACCAGGATTTAAAGAAGAGGTATGCTGAGTTAGAAAAGAAATTTTGTGACCTGCAAGCAAAGATGGGAGATAATGAGAAGAACGTCAAAGCCAATGAGGAAACAGTCAGGGTTCTGCATGAAAACAAGGCTGAACTTGGAAAGGCTTATGCATTAAAATGTGTTGAATTCAGGAAGATCATGCAGGAACAAGTAAAAGGAGAAGCAGTAGTCAAAACTGTGCTTAAGGTAATTAAGGAGAAGCAGGATCTTGTAAGGGACACAGCTGAAAGGAAAAAAAATGTTTAATTACTTTTAGACTAAAGGAGAGAGCAACACCAAAGAAGCAGGAGAGAAAAAAAAAAAAAAAACAGGAAAGGGAGAATGCCGGGAAATTAATTGGAGAGATGCAAGTGGGATGAAGAAATTGAGGAGGTGCACATAATTGGTAAATATGTGGAAGGACACCGCCCATTAAAGATAAGATTCAGGTCGCAAGCTGCGGTGGAAGAAATGTTGGCCAGGACATAGAAACTGGCAAGAATAGATCAATACAAAAATGTCTGGGTGAAAAGAGACATAAATGAACAAGACAGAGCTTGTTGAACTGTTGAATGAAGCCAAAGAAAAAAAAATGCAACCAGAACAGAGACAGAGGAGTTTTACTGGAGTGTCATAGACATGAAGATAAAGAATTGGTGTGTGAGGGTGGCAGAGAGGAGAAGCGAGAACTAGAAGTGTCATACACAAATGTGAATGGAGCGACGTCTGCACTACTAAAGTTAAATGATTCTTTAGAACACAAATCAGATATTATGGGGATCACAGAGACCAAATTAAGTAATACATTCGTGAATTTCAACATAGGTGGTGGAATATACAATATATGGAAGAGAAATAGAAAATATAAACAAGGTGGAGTGATGATGTTAGTAAAGAAGAACCTGGTGGTTGATGAGGTGACAAACGGTGAAGGCAGCGCAGAGGTGTTGAGAATGAGAATAAAGAGGAGAGAAGGAGGAAAGAGAGACTATGCAGTGGTATACGTTCAACCAAAAACGAAATCATGGAGTACTGAGGATTATGGAAAAATGTTAACGGATACAAGTAGACATACGGAAAGTTTGACTGCAAAGAGTGACAACATAATCCTGATGGGGGATTTTAACTGTAAGGAGGTATATTGTGAGGACTGGGCGACAAGAAATTAATTATTGTGGGAAATCAGGTTGCTGAAAATAGTAATGGATAATGTTCTAACACAGTGGATGAAGGAAAATACCAGATTCAGAACAAATGAAGAACCCTCAAGATTGGATTTATTGTTCACAAAAGAACCAGATATTATTGAAGACCTCGACTACAGGATCCCGATAGGGAAGAGTGACCACATTTGACTCCAGTTTGGTATAGAAGAGGAAATGGAAGAAAGAAGGAAAGGCTAGAAAAGGCAGGCGGAACTATAGTAAAACAAATTTCAGTGAATTAAGAAAACTCTTTAAGGAGGGTGACTGGAGTAAATCTGATGAAGCAAAGGGAGTGGAAGAAAAGTGGAATAGTTTGCTTGAGATATGTAATGAAGAGAAATACATGCCAAAAACATCTGCAAAAGGATTTAGAGTAAATGACTGGTTCAATAGAAAATGTGAGTAGGCAAGAATGGAAAGAGAAAGAGCATGGAATAGATGGAGGAGAAATAAAGGAGGAGACCAATAGAAAGAAAAAATACGTGGTTGAGGAGGCAAGAATGGAAAGAGAAAGAGCATGGAATAGATGGAGGAGAAATAAAGGAGGAGAAAGAAAAAAATACGTGGTAAAAAGGAATAAATATGTACTAATACGCAGGGAGGAGTAAAGAAATTATGAAAAGAACATCATAGATGCAAAAACCAACCAAAACTATTTTACCGATACGAGAATGAGAAATTAAAGAACAAACTTGGAATACATAAACTACAAGTTGATGGAGTGGTATATGAAGAGGCAGGGAGATGGCTGAAGTGATGAATAACTGTTTCAGAAGAGAGTGGTTTTCAGGAGCGGGAGGATGTTGAGATGGCTGACGCAAGGTTGAGTGAAATAAATGTTACGGTGCAGGAGGTGAAGAAAATGATGGAGGACCAAGATGTAAGGAAAGTAACAGGCCCAGACAAAGTATCTAATTGGATTATAAAGGAGTGTAGTCAGTAGTTGGCCGAGAAGATCCACAGAATCATAATACATATAGTAAAAGAGGGAAAGGTCTCAATGGATATAATGAAAAGAGCGGATATAGTGCCGATTTTCAAATGAGGAAATAAGGAAGACATTTCAAACTACAGACCAGTGTCATTAATAAGTGTAGTGGCTAAGATATGTGAAAGAGTTATAAAAGACATATGGATCAAGTATTTGGAAGAAAACAATGTGTTGACAAACAGACAATTTGGTTTTCGAAGAGGAAGATCGTGGACTACAAATCTGTTGTGTTTCTATTCACGAGTTATAGACATTGTGCAAGAGAAAGATGGTTGGGCAGACTGTATTTATTTGGACCTCAAATAAGCATTTGACAAAGTACCGCATAAGAGGTTGTTATGGAAGCTGAAGATGTTTGGAGGATTGTGAGAAGGGCTGCTAAAGTGAATAGATAACTTCTTGGAGGGTAGAGATGAGAACAATAATTAAGAATCAAAGGTCAGCCTGGAGGAAAGTTTTCAGTGGGGTTCCACAGGATCCTGTGTTGGCACCGGTAATGTTTACTGTGTACATTAATGATATGCCAGAAGAAATAACCAGCTACATTACCTTATTTGCAGATTATACAAAATTATTGAGAAAAATAGAAAAAAAAAAGAGAGAGTTTGCGTAGCATTTCAACGGGACCCAAACAAGATCTGGGAGTGGAGCTAAAAGGAGCAGATGGAATTCAATGCATAGAAATGTAGTGTGATAGAATTTGGCAAGAATGGCAAGAGACAGACTGGGGATTATTCATTGGAGAATGAGAGAATCAGCAAAAAGAACAGAAGAAAGACACCTTGGTGTAATTATTACTGATCAGCTATCACTAGAGAAACACATAAACAAGATTAGAGGTGAAACCTATAATCTACTGAGAAACATAAGGACAGCATTTACACATCTAGATGAGGAAGTTATAAAAAGAAAAATATTGTGACCATGATGCGCCCAAGACTGGAGTATGCAGCTGTGGTATGGTCACCTATAGCGCCAATAAATCTATAAGAAAATTGGGAGGGATACCAAGAGCAGCAACAAAGTTACCTCCAAGTTTGAAGGATCTACCGTACGAAGAGAGATTGTCTAAACTGGGTCTCATAACATTGGAACAGAAGAGAGAGAGAGAGAGAGAGAGAGAGAGAGAGAGAGAGAGAGAGAGAGAGAGAGAGAGAGAGAGAGAGAGAGAGAGAGAGAGAGAGAGAGAGAGAGAGAGAGATGATTTGATTACACTATACAGTGATGACTAGAATGCAAAAAAAAATTGGATAGGAGATACTTGGTGACGTGGGATACGAAAGGCTCGAGGGGACACGGCAGAAAACTGAAAAAAAGATGGAACTGTGGAGGTCTGGAATGATTTGGACAAAGAAGTCATTGATGTAAATACGATAAATGAATTTAAGACACGGTCAGACAAAAATATATATGGAGACGGGACAGCAAGAGCATAACTCTATTCCTTCATTATGTATTACAAGCACACTCGACGCACGCACACACACACACACACACACACACACACACACACACACACACACACACACACACACACACACACACACCAGAACAATTATTACTTGCAAGACCATCATATCATGATTGTGTGTGTGTGTGTGTGTGTGTGTGTGTGTGTGTGTGTGTGTGTGTGTGTGTGTGTTTGTGTGTGTTTTGGGGGGAGTAAACTGGTATGCTGTTATCCTGGAAATGAGGAAAATAAGAGGGCATCTCAGGTAAACTCTAGAACTCCCTGCCTGCTTCAGTATTACTTCCTTCCATTGACTTGAACTTTTTCAAGATAGAAGTTTCAAGACATTATCCAGCAATATAGGATAATCCTTTTGCGTTTCATTTTAGTGGCTGGTATCTCGGTTTTTTTTTTCTTTTTTCTTTTTGTTGCCCTAGGCCAATGTCCCCTTTTACATAAAAAAAAAAATCAACTACAACGTCAATTTGTTAGCTCTCAAATAAATAAATAGATAAAAATAAAGACAGAAGAGTTGGAAACTTTGCACATTACCTTTGCCAGAAGTGCCAAGTCCGTGTTGGGCGTCCTCTCCACTCCTGAGAATTCCCTCAAGGGTGTCAGCAAGCCACACCACCATGTCGGTAGAGCTCATGGCGCGCTGCCTTCCATTACTCCTGGTAACGTTCTTGTGTTCTTTGGATGTGCTGCCATTAACATGTTGCTCTGCCTTTGTTCCCTGGCCACTTTCCCTCGCCGTGCTGTTGTGCTTCTTAGTGTTATCTCTCCTCCTCGTTTTTTTATACGTTATTCCTCGGCTTGTCTTGCCGTCTTCAGAAGTATTGGTACTCTTTGGTGGCTCTTTTTCGTGTGTGTTGTCTTGTTTCTGAATTTTATCACCAGCACCTGCCTTGTGGAAGGTGTTTATTCCGCGGGTCACATCAGTCCTGCTTTGGTTCCTAAGGGGTCTGTCTTTGATTTCGTCCGTCTCTGAACTCTGGTTCAGGCGAGGAGTGAAAGCATGTTGTGAGAGAGAGAGAGAGAGAGAGAGAGAGAGAGAGAGAGAGAGAGAGAGAGAGAGAGGAATACCAACATTATGGTAATAAGGAAAACATTAATATCCGATGGCGTTTTAATGAATAAATCGTTGATTATTATTGTATCAAAGAAAATCAGAATCAATAAAGTTAAACCGACTACGATACAAATATGACATTTTACATTCACAAACGTTTAACGCTATCGTATGCACTTGTACTGACAGACCTGCAGACAAAAAACACGAGACAAAGTACTCACGAATGCGGAGTCCGTGTTACTGCTCACAGTTGTCAAGTGTTGCTCTCCTGCCGGGGGAATAAGACCAGCAGATATTTAGCACTCAGAAGTAACAAATTTCTGACTCAGATTTAGTAAAAGGTTTTGGAGAATTCACCGTGATGATTTTAGCACTGGAACTAGAGCACATATGTATACCCACACACTACATCAAAACAAAAACCATACTCTAAACAATTTTTTTTTTCTTCTTCTCTTTCTTACATAAGGAGACCGTGCAAGTGTTATAAATACATTAGGAAGAAAATAATTTTCAAAACTTATTAACAGTACTCGAGTTCTCAAATTGGGAAAAAAAAAAAAAAAACTGTCTAAATGTTCGTCTCTTGAATGATCTCAAACCAAGACAGAGCACGGTATCTCGGTATGCGAGGGAAAGTAACAAGAGGGTTAAGATGCTTCAATAAACTGGACAAAACACGAATTATAGTAATTGTAGTCTTGTGCAGCCCAACCAGTAGAGAAAAAGGAACAAGTAGTTAATAATTTCATAAAAGTAATTGAGAAAAAAAAAAATGTGAACCCTTTAGCCGCTAATGACATCGTGACACCTGACATCGTGACTCTATTTGACTATTACTGTATTGAAATCAAACCACAGATACTGTGGATAGAAAATCAAGGAGGAAGATACAAACTGGAAGTGGATAAGATAGTGATAAGGAAGTGATAAGATAAAATAAAAAAAATAAGATGATTTGGTCACGTAGGTTGGTCACATAGTAAGAAGAGATCAGGAAGCGATTAAAAGAGCCTGGAGAAAACCAGCTGTGGGAAGATCTTGGGGAAGACAGAGTGAGATGGAGGGATGGAAATATTGTGGTAGGACTGCAAAGGATGAGTCACAGAGGAAGATACAATGGACAGAAGCAACTGGAGGGGGCACCATCCCTTGACTAGGGAAACGGCGAAAGGAGACTGGAAGTGAAGTGTTTGTGAACCTCATATTTCAGACGCGAGATGGTTTGATAGTGAAGAACAACAGAGAGAAATTAGTATCCTCTAATTTTTCTCTGTTGTTCAGACCAGGTAGATAAAATCTATACTGGTCAGTGCCTTTTGCTTTACTTTGAATGTTACGAACGGACCCGTATTCTGAAACGCTTTGCTCTCTCACCACGACTGTTTTCAAAGGCCGCAGAGATGATTAGCCGGGTTATCGAGTGTTTCTGCTATTAATTATGTAGACATCTTGTTAATATTATAAACACTTAAGAGGGGCGACTGAGGGATATTTTTGTGACGAATAGTTTTGGAACGTCAAAAATTAGTTTTTTTTTTTTTAGCTTGAATGCCATGTACCACCAGATGAAGCCTATTTTTGTAGAATTTTAAAAATAGTGTCTCCTTGAGAGATTTAAATGCCCTGCGCTGTCGCATCATAGCCACCCGACGCGCCCACCAACACATGTGGTACAGAGGAGGTGGTACGTAGGTAAAATTCGAATAAGAAATTTTGTTTTTTTCTGTAAATGTTGTCACCTGCCATTCCTCTCTCCACTTGGGCTAGCTGACAGTCTGCTAAAAAACTGCAGTCTGCTAGTCTATATTATAGGCGTGTCGCAAGTGTGGGGAGCCAGTGCTGCCAGCACTTGAAAAAAAAAAAAAAAGATCTTGAAAATTTAATTCTGACCTTGAAAGTTTGAAAACGTCTAAATCCCTAAAATCTTGAGAATTCTATCCTGAACATATAAAAGTCCCGTAAAGCACAATCATAAAACAGACAGACAGACTGGACCTTCTATACGCGAAGTTGATAGGTTTTCCGTGCAGGGTCCGATATTCTGAAACACTTCTGCGCCGCACCTCCATTACATTCAAAAGGCTTTAACTGAAGTGACACGGGTTTTTAGTTCTAGTGAAAGATTAACAAGATTTCTATTTTATAAAGGGGCGAGACTCTTGAGAACCCTGACAGTCATCTCTGTGGCCTTGAAAAACAGTCGTGGTGAGAGAGCAGCAGAGCGTTTCTGAATACAGGCCCGACAAAGAGTGTAAAATGGAAACATTTTCTTCAGCTTACCATTTATAAGATACATTTTCTGTTATCCTACAAAGCAACAATATACTGTACACTTGTCTCATTCACACACACACACACACACACACACACACACATATATATATATATATATATATATATATATATATATATATATATATATATATATATATATATATATATATATATATATATATATATATATATATATAATTTTTTTTTTAAATTAAGATTTAATGGATGATATTGCATTTCGCCCTACCTTTAAGCTGCGGACCAACTTAAAGAACCATCCCCTAGCAGCTGGAGGATTGTAATTTTCAGGGCCTGTATTAATAAACGCTGAAAGCTAAAAGTTATTCTCAAAGTAAAAATTATTTTAAAAGTGGCTGCTAAGTCCTAAAAGGACTCTCAAAGTTGCGAGTTTGCTTCTAGAAGTGCTCTCAAAGTGAGCGAAAGATAAAAGTACTTCAGGTCAGGGGGACTTTTACAAACTTAGGAGTGAAGTTTGTTTTTTCAACAAAGGTGGAATATACGTACATACATGCATACATATGTGTGTGAGTGTGTGTATATATATATATATATATATATATATATATATATATATATATATATATATATATATATATATATATATATATATATATATATATATATATATATATATATATATATATATATATATATATATATATATATATATATATATATATATATATATATATATATATATATATATATATATATATATATATATATATATATGTTACAGTCAATACCTGAATCCAGACAATTTGTAAAGTGACTTATTTTTTCAGGCAATTTGTGAACTGCCTGGTTAGGTTAGGTTAGGTTAGGTTAGGTTAGGTTAGGTTAGGTTAGGTTAGGTTATAACCTAACCTAACCTAACCTAACCTAACCTAACCTAACCTAACCAGGCAGTTCACAAATTGCCTGAAAAAATAAGTCACTTTACAAATTGTCTGGATTCAGGTATTGACTGTAACATATATATATATATATATATATATATATATATATATATATATATATATATATATATATATATATATATATATATATATATAATACACAAACACACACACACAGATGTGTATGCATGTATGTATGTATATTCCACCTTTGTTGACAAAATAACCTTACCTCTTAGCTCATGTAAGAGAGAGAGAGAGAGAGAGAGAGAGAGAGAGAGAGATAATGTACAATGTACATGATATTTATGTATGCATGCTTAATTTAGATGGGCAACAATGTCTGCCCATAAAGTCTTCTTTTGCTTAGAGGTCACTCCCGAATAATTTTTAATGTTTCATAGCTGCATTAATTTCTTTCACTCTTGAACCGTTTGTCGTCCTCTGCATCCATCTAAAGGACAAGTGGCATGTTGGCCCGGCAGAGAGAGCGAGCGACACTGTTTACATCCGGCAAATTATCGACATGTCCGGAAATCGCATATCACTCTTAATAATGCTTAAAAATTATTTAGATATACTCAAGATTAATTCACAAACATAAACTACAGATATATTAAAGATTAATTCACAAACATAAACTACCACCAAAAGAGCGACATCTTGTTATATTTGATTCAAAATAATGTTGCTACATTTAGAGAAGAAGCTCCTACTTCAGTGGCATTTCTACTCTTAGGAGTAACTTTTACTTTGAAAGTAAAAGCTGCTTTTAGGAGCGACTTCTACGAGCAAAGCTGAGGATGAAAGCACTTCTTGGAGTGCTTCTAGGAGTACTCCTAGGAGTCTTTTCTAATACGGGCCCTGAACTCGCCTCATGTACATTATGAAACTCATAAAATATGTCAACACTCCGGTTCTTTTTTATCGAGAAGTTAAATATAGCTTAACATTGAATATTTTTATGTATGATTTTGACATTTAAGTGCAAAAACATAATGGATAAGATCTTTCTTTATCGCTAAACATAGCACATATAGCGCGTTCAGATTTTATTTTTACTCCTAACTAACAGTGACTTAAGAAAACTTTTATAGTTTCTTGTATACACTTTTAGCATTTACTTTTAGCTGGGAGTAAATCTAAAGGTCTTTTAGGGGTTCTTATATCGCTCGTTTGCGACAACAACGTCATAACTAAAAAAAATGGATTTTCGAGTTATCCATATAGACATATTCATCTTGAAACGCAGATTTTTTGGCAAAAGTTTCATAATTGTAGTTAAAAAATTGACCGCTAGAGGCGCTAAATGTCATAACGACATAACATAATATGTACCAACTTCTTTGCGTGAAGACCATTATATGTCAGTTGTGCTGTGACCATCGTTGGGGTAACTACACTCACGCTGTCATTTAGAGTGTCATATTTTGATTTAGAACTATGTTAGTACAAAATGTAAGTACTGAACTTATGAATTATGTTTCATGCAATAATGTGTTATTTTGATGTAATACGTTTTGTCTGCGAACATAGAGCTCTATGTTTTACGTCATTATTCAAAATGTGTCATTATTGGTAAAAACAAACAGATCTATGTTTTACGTCCTAATTCAAAATGTGTCATTATTGGAAAAAAACCTTGTGAATAATAGGTGTTGTATTTGAGTTATGACAGTATTGTTACAAACATTACCTCGTATTACAGCATCACATTTTTGTTTAACTTAAATTATGTCATTGTTATTTGAAAATCTTGCGAAAAACTTAAAAAAGTTAGTGTATTATTTACATTGGTGACATTGTTGCAACAAAACATTGTATTCATAAATATCATATTTTTTTTTCAGATTAAATAGGTACCATGTCATGTAGAGGAAAACTTATGCTAGAATTAACATTAAAGGCTAAGGAAAACAGTGAAGAAAACCCTGAGGAAAATAGTACAGGTATATACTATCATAACCTTGATTATATTTCTATATAATTTGCTTTAAGGTGCGAGGTAAGCCTATTTTTTTTTATTAATGAGCCAATTTTGATGAAAACTATTTTAACAATCAAAACTTTCGGAGGAGTAAGGCTTTGAAGTTTAAAGATCCAACTTTTTAAAAATGCAAAATAAAGTAAAATTTTCAGATTAAAACCTTGTGTGAGGCAGGAGAAACTGACATAATTTTTTACTCAGATAACTGTTCTGGCCAACAGAAAAATAAGTTCATGATGGCACTTTACCTTTATGCAGTAAACAACTTACCAAATATAACTTCAATAACACACAAGTTGCTAATAAAAGGGCATACCCAAAATGAGGGTGACTCTGCCCATTCCCTAATTGAAAGAGAAGTAAAGAGAATTTTAAAAAGTGGACCCATTTATGTGCCGGAAACTTACGTAACGGCAATTAGAACTGCTAGAAAGAAAGGACAACCTTTCGTAGTAAAAGAGCTTTGTTACAGAGATTTCTTGAACATCAAGTCTCTAGCTACTGAAATGGGACCTATCAATTGCAAGACTCTTCAACTCTCTGATGTTAAAGTAATGAAATTTGAAAAGCAGTCACCACTGTCAGTTTTTTGTAAACATTCCTATGGTTCAGACTATAAGGAGCTTAAAATTTTGAAAAACTCAAATAAAGCCACCTCCATTAATAACTTATTGCCATGTTACTCCAGCAAACTTACGTTGCCTGCTAACAAGAAAAAAGACTTGATGGACCTTTGTAATAAAAATCTGATTCCACGATGCCATCATAAATTTTATGAAGACCTGTAAATGAAATCAATCTTAATGAAATGAGTTAAAATACAAATTTAGTATGCCTATTACGATATTGAGTTTTGTTGTATGCTAATTCATTAGGTACATATTATTTGAATGGAATATTAAATAGATGTTTATTTTATAATGTTTTTTTTTATTATACAGTCCATCTTTCATTTATTTGAAAATTTTTGAGTTGTCTAATTCCTTAGGCATATTTGAAAGAAATTATAATTAGGAAGAATCTATTAGGTTCATAAGGATTTTTTTATTTGAAAAAAATGATAATTAGGAAGAATCTATTATGTTCATGAGGATGTTTATATATATATATATATATATATATATATATATATATATATATATATATATATATATATATATATATATATATATATATATATATATATATATATATATATGAAAAAAAATTATAATTAGGAGGAATCTATTATGTTCATAACAATGTTTTTTTAATATCTTTTTGTGTTACAGTCAATATCTTTCATTTATTAGGAAGTATCTATCATTTTCATAATAAGAAAATGTATTATCATCAATCTTGTCAAAGTCATAAGCAATGAACAATACATAATTAAGTAACATATTGGTGATTATTTTCCTTTCAATAATGGCTCAAAACAAAATAGTACATGAGAGGTCTACTATTTTTTTATGAAGAACGTCATATTAAAAAAAGCATTATAATAGTTTAAATAAAGGTTTGATTAGTGAAGATATAATTATTTCAATTTCTATAAACTTTAAAGGACTATTTGATGTTTCAAAAAATGTTCCAGCTATGGTCTTTTGGGACTATTCACAATATTGAGAGTGTTTTCATTCTTTAAAATGGCTCTCGTGAAAAATTGCTATTTTTGAGTTATGACGACGTTGTCGCAAACGAGCGATATATACTGACCGAGATGCGTCGCAGCCCTGAGCGCGTATTCAGAAACGCTTTGCTCTCTCACCACAACTGTTTTCAAAGCCAAAGAGATGATTAGCCAGGTTCTCAAGAGTGTTTCTCCTGTTAGTAATGTAGAAATGTCGTTCATCCATAAAAAAAAAAAAAAAAAAAAAAAACATAAAAAACACCCTTAAAAATTCGTGTCATTTCACCATGACCAATGAAAAACAGTCATGGTTAGAGAGCAAATTGTTTCTGAATACACGCCCTGGTCATAAGGAGCCCGCCTGCACACGCCACGCCAAGCGTCGCGCCATCATGGTGGCTGCTGCAAGTGACATATAGCTATATATGACTGGAGTTTATCTGCATTCTGATCACACTATCGTGTTCATGAGAGTTTTCCTACTTAATGTAATAATATATCTCAACATTCAACGATTAACTGTTGAAAATAGCGAGCATATGTAAAATGTTGTAAATATTTTTCAGCATCTTCACAGTTCAACTCGCCGTAATATCATTTTCTTTTTTGTTTTTTCCAAGTTTTAGTAATACATCTTGATTCTACAGTCACTGGCGAATCTGATAGTGTCAACCAAAACTAGCTATTCCGTATATGAAATGAGTTATGGCATATAATTCGCGCATTTTGCGTGCTCAAATTCGAACTGTAGTGATGAGGCGACAGTTGTGCGAGTTGCATGGCAGAAGCCTTCGCTCACATGCAGATAAGTCAAAATATGCAATATACAGCAAAATGGTTGGTCTGATGAAATGTCATAAAATAAGAAAGATACGCCGTCAAAAGTTACCTGCTACGAGATGTTTCCGTTACTGAAATCGCAATTTTTATATGCGATGTACAACAAAAGGTGTTCCTGTCCAAATCATCGCTTTACCCTCCAGGGGCCAGGCAGAGCGGTGAGTTGTAGAGATGTGCGGTAACAAAATTATAACCCTCCAACGAAGGCCTCGTTTCTGCTGGGGGATTATTGATCTTGAAAGATTTCTAGAACACATCTTGAAACATTTTTTCCCAAGCGCTGGCAGCACTCCTACATCACCACCAACTACAACATCAGTTACTTTGCCACATGAGACATCTCTGAAGCTCTGACAAAAAGATTCTTCATAGAAGTGTGAAGCCTACGCCTGACACAAGCAACACTCCACGGTGTCGCTTTCTCAGCTACAAACACTGCTTGAGAGATAGAACGATCATGCAGGAATTCTGACCGTTGGTGACACCCTCACTTTTGAATGATTAATACTTTCATAAAGGAGTACCAGGTGCCTATCCTCCTCCAGTAAGTGAGCAAGGTATAAACAATCATATGTCTAGATTTCAAGCCAGTCAAATAAATACAAGACACAACTGAAATGCAAAAAAAAAAAATAAATAAATAAATAAAAAAATCTTCAGGAGCCAAAATCTCGAAAAGTTGCTTTTATACTTCGAAAAATTTAAGGAAATCAACAAAAAAGTCTGACGGCCTATTATAAGGTATCAATGAAAGCTACAACAAAAGGGTGTCCAGAGTCAAATTTTCAGTAACTGTTACTCCCAAATCCACTTCCTCTTTTGACTTCTTTAACTTCACACCATCCATCTCATAATGATATTGTATTCTTTTTTTTACTCTTACCAAACTCCATTACTTTACATTTACTTAGATTGAATTCCATTTGCCAAGATTTACTCCATCTATTTATCTTATATAAATAATCTTGCAGTACCATACAGTCATTTACATTTTCTATCCTTCTCATCAGCTTAGCATCATCTGCAAATAAGTTCATATAACTATCTATTTCTTCATTTATGTAATTTACATATACTACAAACATTATTGGTCTCAACACTGACTTCTGTGGGACACCACTAGTTACTTTCAGCCAAGATGAATTTTGGTCTTATGTTGCAGTTTTCATCTTTCTACCATCCAGATAATCCTCCATCCACTCCAGCAGTCTTCCTTCAATTCTTCTATAATTTTTTATCTTCCATAGCAATCTTCAGTGTGGTACTTTGTCAAACTCTTTCTTCAAATCTAAGTAGACACCATCCAGCCATCCGTCTCTCTCCTGCACAATATCAACTACCCTTGAATAAAAGGACAATAAGTTCATGGAGCATGATCTTCCCCTACTAAATCCAAATTGACAATTTACCAAAACTTTATCTCTTTCCAAATGTTCTATCCATCTTTCCTTTATTGTTCTTTCACATAGTTTTCGTACAGTACTAGTTAAGGACACTGGTCTATAATTTAGTGTTTTTCTTATTTCCTCCTTTGAATATTGGTGTAATATTTGCTCTCTTCCAATATTTTCATACTCTTCCCTGTGATAGTGATGTCACCACTAGCCTGAATTTTGTCAGCCAGTTGTTCTCTACATTCCTTCAATATCCAGTTTGATACTCCATCTGGACCAGTTGCTTTATTTACATCAAGTTCTTCCATCATCTTAAGTATTTCCTTATAACTGACTGGGACTGTACTCAGTATATTCCTCACCAACTTATCCCTTCCAGCATCAAACTCCCCTTTCACAGTAAATACCGATCTGAAACTATTGTTCATAACCTCCGCCATGTCCTGTGCATCCTCTTAGATTTTTCCTTCAACTTTCAGTCTTGATACACCTTCCTCCTTCTTCATCTTCCCATTAATATGTCTAAAGAACAGTTTGGGTTCATTTATACACTTATCTATTATATCTCTTTCATAGTTTCTTCTCTCCATTCTCATTATATTAATGTATTTGTTCCTAACATCAATATATTCCTCCCATTTGCTCTCCATTTTCCTCTTCTTCCATCTATTCCAAGCATTTGACTTACAATTTCTAGCCTCTTAGCATTTTGTACTGAACCATTCTTTACCCTTTCTACATCTCGCTCCTCCTCTAGGTACAAGTTTTTTTTCACAGCAGAATTGCATATCCTTATAAATTCATCCTAATTTTTCCGAACATCTGCATCTTCAAAGTCTTTCCAATCCACAGCAACAAAGTACTTTCTTAATTTTTCAAAGTCAGCTTTACTATATTTAAATGTTTTCACCTTATGATTTTCATCAATGATTACATTTTCATTTTTCAAATTGAATTCCATCAACATAAGATCACTTTTACCTAGAGGGCTATCATAGTGTATAGTTTCAATAATTTCCATGTCCTTGGTAAACACTAAATCAAGTCTTGATGGTTTATCTCTTCCACTAAATCTGGTATCACAATCAATCCATTGAGTCATCAAGTTTTCCACCACCCAGTTTAATAGTCTATTACTCTATGAGTTCTTGCTTCCAGTATTTGTCGATGTCTCCCAATTTATCTCCTTACAATTAAAATCACCAACAATAACTATATCACTACTTTCCATCACTATCTTTTCAAGACCTTTTAACACATCTACCAACATCTCTTCATGCTCTTCTTTTCGCCAAGCATTGGTCACAGGTGGCACATACACTCCTACATAGTTCATTATCCTTCCATTTCCACTTCCAATCATCACTTGTAGAATTTCAGACTTGTCTTCACCTTTTATTACCTTCTCCACTTTAACACACTTTTTAGTCAGAATGATCACTCCCCCTCCTCCCTTGTTACTTCCATTTTTCATCCATAAATCATATTTATCATCACCAATGTCAGGAGTTTCCCATTCATTTTTTCATTTTGTCTCACATAATACAATACCCGGTGCGGTTCTGTTTAACAATTCATTTAATTCCATTTTAGTTGACATTAATCCATTTACATTAGTATAACATACTTTACTTACTGTTTGATGTACCATTTCTTTATCCTCATATCTCTTACTCTCCAGAAAACTTCTCTGTTCGTTGTTCGTTTTTTTTTTTTTTTTTAGCCTCATTTATTAGCCCCTTTTGCTTCAACCTTTCAGTCTCATCCATATCCCTGTTTATCCATACATTCTTATATTTTTCATCTCCACACAACCTCCAAGACCCATTAATTACCTCTTCTGCTTGTACCTGTGTTGCAAACCTTATTCTTATGGGTCTCATTTTTTTCTTCTTCATATTTCCCAGTTCTATGGAACTCTTCCACTTGCTTTACTACCTGACTGTCTTTACCTGTCACTTTCTTCAGTAACTTATTCAACAGGTTCTTTTCTTTTTCCTGTCTTTGAATTCTGCTTACTATTTTCTCTTCCTTTAAACCAAATACAATTATTTGTTTATATTTTTCTACAGTGTCTCTCACTAACTTTTTATCTTCTTTCATAACATTTACCACTTTCTGTCTCAGGTTTTGTTTCTCATTTTCTTGTTGTTCTATTATTTTCTTTAGTGATTCTTCAAATTTACGTTCATGTAACCACTTATTTTGCCTCATTTCCACATCCTTTACACTTGCCTTCATTTCCTCATTTCCTTTTTGACCAGTTTCTACTTTCTCCTTTATTTGTTTCTTTAAACAGTCATTTTCCACCTTTAACTTCTCATTTTCATCTTCTGTCTGGACCCCCCCTCCCCCACTAGGACGTTAACCTAACCTAGTATAACTTAACCTAGTCTAACCTGATCTAGCATAACCTAACCTAACGAGGGACCTCAAAAATCATAGTTATGCCTTGCTTGTGTAGTGCAGAGATTCTCAGGACGATGGAGGTGGGTACAGTTTGGCGGCTTCCTTAATAAAGACATGGAACCTTTTCCTTATGTCTGTATATCGCATCTTCACCTTTGCTGTTGCTAAATATATCACATAGTGACTTTTTTTTCTTGCTGTACACTGGCACTATTCGCTTTACCTCCCTCCACTGGGTAGCCATATTAACAAATGACAGTGAGCCTCAATCAGAACGCCTGACATGTCTCTAAAACAAGTGAAAAGTGTAACTGAACCTACCGTGGAAAGTCATAATTGGCGGCCTCAAGAATGGCCTCATGAGCAGCAGCTCGTGATTGGAAGGATCAGCTGTATAGGTACCATCAAATCCTAATATGCCACTACCCACAAATCCCAATTATATACAAAAGAAAATAATTTCAATGTTTACTCTTGACTGTTGCAGAGCTCTCTGGACTTAGAAAATATCGAATTTCTCCACACTCGCGAGTGCTATTACAGCCATACTAGACACGTGCTCCCAAATTTTTTTACATTTACGGCAAGGTCACCGAACCCTTCTCCATGACATGTGAGTTTCGTGCTTGTAGGTAACACAGATGCGATATCAGATTAAGCTAAAATTTTTCAACACTGCAGTCTATAATTTAGTTTTCTTTCTTTACCAGTAAAATCTTCAAAGGACTCTGTTCTTTTGGGGTGCTGCCCTCCGCCATTTTTATGCAATGTAAACAAACCAACCAAACTTTCCTAGAGACGGAATAACTATACTCACGTACTGTTTCTCCCCTCCCTATTTACCACCTAGGTATTCCTGTGTCTTCATAACATATCTTGTTCAACCACGAGTGATTTGTGATTTTCTTTCCTTCTATATGCAGAACACTAGGAAACATCCTGTCACCTCCGCCGCCGCCATGTGTATGTGTGTGTGTGTGTGTGTGTGTGTGTTATGGTGAAGGAGGAATGATATTACCTACACATATAACTTCCACATTCAGAGAAACTTTGGCGTCATTCACTTACTTTGCTCTTGAGTTGGAGAAAGTGGCAGATGGGTGGGATCGGCATGGTCACGGTGCTGCATCCCATCCACTTGAATACTAACCCTAATGTTTGGGTTGTACGGCAGCCACTTCAGGCCTCCCCCACTCACGACTTGGAAAGGTAGGAAAACTAGTTGTTTGGTTAGTGGGCGTCTTCTGAAACTCTGGGTCGTTTCTTTTGTATTTGTGAAGTTCCTGGGCGTACCTAGGCGTGGCAGTACCAGAAACTGTTTGTTGCCTCCCGTCAAGAGCTCCACCAGGTGGGCGTTGTTGTGAGGCAGCGAGGAGGCCAGGGGCACTGCCCAAGTATCCAGTAATGTAGAAGCAGACAGAACAGAACCATTTTTCGCCTTCTCGTCTTGCCTTACTCGCCTTCTACGCTTTCTAAAGTTTCTGCCCTTCCGCCTTAAGTTTCTCAACCTTTCTTTTCTTCTCTTGTGTTGTCTTCTTTTTTTCCTTTTCCTTGATCTGACCAATCTTGGATATGTGGAGGTTGGGAGAAAGTCTGTCTGTCTCTTGTCTTTCCTCATTGTTTTCCCTCCTGAGGTAGAACTTCTGCGTCTTAGGGCGGGAGGCACCTGACAGCCAGAAAAGAAACAATTGGTTATTTTATTTAATATTGAAAAAAAAAAGACAAGTTTACGTCCTCAATTAATAGAACTGATATTTCAAGCTGAAGCAGTCTTTACGAACTGTGTGTGTGTGTGTGTGTGTGTGGTGCCTTCCCTGCGTCCTTGCGTCCCTGCTTCTCTCTCTCTCTCTCTCTCTCTCTCTCTCTCTCTCTCTCTCTCTCTCTCTCTCTCTCTCTCTCTCTCTCTCTCTCAAATGAGAAAGTAACATCTGATTAACGGTATTTATGTTATCTCCGAATAAGAGGGAGGTCATAAAGTAATTAAATCGAAAACTTAACTACATGATACAGTGTTGATGCATTCCTTCTTTAAACACTTTAAATGCTGTATTTTGCCTTTCTACAAAATCACAGTAAATAAATATTCCGTATATAAGAATAACTTTTTCGGCATGAACTTAAATCTACAATATTCTAAATATGTACACATAAAAAATAGATACTGTTATAAATCTGAAGAGGTTTATATATATATATATATATATATATATATATATATATATATATATATATATATATATATATATATATATATATATATATATATATATATATATATATATATATATATATATATATATATATATATATATATATATATATATATATATATATATATATATATATATATATATATATATATATATATATATATATATATATATATATATATATATATATATATATATATAACAGTAATGTAATACAAAATAAATATAAACTTCTAAGTATAAATATCATTTATACATATTGATAATAATAATAATAATAATAATAATAATAATAATAATAATAATAATAATAATGTAAAAATAATATAGATAGTAAAGAAGGCAATTGTAATAATAATAAAATGAATAATAAAGGTTAATACTAATCATTGTAGCTATAGAAAAGTAACTGGCGGGTATATGTTGATATATATATATATATATATATATATATATATATATATATATATATATATATATATATATATATATATATATATATATATATATCAACATATACCCGCCAGTTACTTTTCTATAGCTACAATAATTAGTATTAACCTTTATTATTCATTTTATTATTATTACAATTGCCTTCTTTACTATCTATGTTATTTTTACATTATTATTATTATTATTATTATTATTATTATTATTATTATTATTATTATTATTATTATCAATATGTATAAATGATATTTATACTTAGAAGTTTATATTTATTTTGTATTACATTACTGTTATATATATATATATATATATATATATATATATATATATATATATATATATATATATATATATATATATATATATATATATATATATATATATATATAACAGTAATGTAATACAAAATAAATATAAACTTCTAAGTATAAATATCATTTATACATATTGATAATAATAATAATAATAATAATAATAATAATAATAATAATAATAATAATAATAATAATGTAAAAATAATATAGATAGTAAAGAAGGCAATTGTAATAATAATAAAATGAATAATAAAGGTTAATACTAATTATTGTAGCTATAGAATAGTAACTGGCGGGTATATGTTGATATATATATATATATATATATATATATATATATATATATATATATATATATATATATATATATATATATATATATATATATATATATATATATATATATATATATATATATATATCTTTATATTTCTGCCCGGAACCATGTCAAGTCTGTTCTCCAACTAGCCAAAAACTCCTTCATTAACAGAAAATGTCAAAACCTTTCAAGATCTAACTCCCTTCGTGATTTCTGGCATTTGGCCAAAAATATCTCCAATAACTTTGCTTCTTCTTCTTTCCCTCCTCTACTTCAACCAGATGGCACCACTGCTATCACATCTATTTCTAAAGCTGAACTCTTTGCTCAAACCTTTGCTAAACACTCTACCTTGGACGATTCTGGGCTTGTTCCTCCCTCTCCTCCACCCTCTGACTACTTCATGCCACGTATCAAAATTCTTCGCAATGATGTTTTCCATGCCCTTGCCGGCCTAAACCCTCGGAAGGTTTATGGACCTGATGGGGTCCCTCCTATTGTTCTCCGAAACTGTGCCTCCGTGCTTGCACCTTGCCTAGTCAAACTCTTTCAGCTCTGTCTGTCAACATCTACCTTTCCTTCTTGCTGGAAGTTTGCCTACATTCAACCTGTTCCTAAAAAGGGTGACCGCTCTAATCCCTCAAACTACCGTCCTATTGCTTTAATTTCCTGCTTATCTAAAGTTTTTTTAATCTATCCTCAACAGGAAGATTCTTAAACATCTATCACTTCACAACCTTCTATCTGATCGCCAGTATGGGTTCCGTCAAGGCCGCTCTACTGGTGATCTTCTGGCTTTCCTTACTGAGTCTTGGTCATCCTCTTTTAGAGACTTTGGTGAAACTTTTGCTGTTGCCTTGGACATATCAAAAGCCTTTGATAGAGTCTGGCACAAAGCTTTGATTTCTAAACTACCCTCCTACGGTTTCTATCCTTCTCTCTGTAACTTCATCACAAGTTTTCTTTCTGACCGTTCTATTGCTGCTGTGGTAGACGGTCACTGTTCTTCTCCTAAATCTATTAACAGTGGTGTTCCTCAGGGTTCTGTCCTGTCACACACTCTCTTCTTATTATTCATTAATGATCTTCTAAACCAAACTTCTTGTCCTATCCACTCCTATGCTGATGATACCACCCTGCACTTTTCCACGTCTTTTCATAGACGTCCAACCCTTCAGGAGGTAAACATATCACGCAGGGAAGCCACAGAACGCCTGACTTCTGATCTTTCTAAAATTTCTGATTGGGGCAGAGCAAACTTGGTATTGTTCAATGCCTCAAAAACTCAATTCCTCCATCTATCAACTCGACACAACCTTCCAGACAACTATCCCCTCTTCTTCAATGACACTCAACTGTCCCTCTCTTCTACACTGAACATCCTCGGTCTGTCCTTTACTTATAATCTGAACTGGAAACTTCACATCTCATCTCTAGCTAAAACAGCTTCTATGAAGTTAGGTGTTCTGAGACGTCTCCGCCAGTTTTTCTCACCCCCCCAGCTGCTAACTCTGTACAAGGGCCTTATCCGTCCATGTATGGAGTATGCTTCACATGTCTGGGGGGTTCCACTCATACTGCTCTTCTAGACAGGGTGGAATCAAAAGCTTTTCGTCTCATAAACTCCTCTCCTCTAACTGACTGTCATCAGCCCCTTTCTCACCGCCGCAATGTTGCATATCTAGCTGTCTTCTACCGCTATTTTCATGCCAACTGCTCTTCTGATCTTGCTAACTGCATGCCTCCCCTCCTTCCGCGGCCTCGCTGCACAAGACTTTCTTCTTTCTCTCACCCCTATTCTGTCCACCTCTCT